>NC_041392.1:3206729-3266585 GCF_002162155.2 Triticum dicoccoides
ACGGGCGGCGGGGGCGGCGAGGGCGGCGGGGCCTGCGAGGGCGGCGCGCGATGGGCAACGGGCGCGGCGACGGCGGCGATGTCGCACGAAGAAGTTGGATCGAGAAGAAGTGGTGGTCAATGAAACTGAATTTTTCGTAAGTGCCATATATATAGGTGGGGTCTTTAGTACCGGTTGGAGCCACCAACCGGTACTAAAGGCCAATTTTCGCCAGGCCAAGGGGCGGGAAACGGCCCCTTTAGTACCAGTTCGTGCCACGAACTGGTACTAAAGGCCCAATCATTAGTACCGGTTGGAGCCACCAACCGGTACTAATGGTTGTGCGCTGCCACCGGCGGTGCACAATGTTTAGTCCCACCTCGCCGAGCGAAGGGCAGCCGCACTAGTTTATAAACCCAGCGGCGGCTACTCCTTCGAACTTCTCTATATAGCAGGCTTCTAGGCCTAACTATGGCGCGCTGCCCTGTGAGCCTGCTGGCCCTTCTGGGCCTGCATTTGCACACCCTAGGTCTGGCAGGCCCACTAGGCAGTGCCCGAACAAATTTTTTATATAGTTTTTTTTCTTTTCTGCATTATTTATTTTCTTCTATTTATTTTTGAGTAATTTTTTTATATAGTTTTTTTCTTTTCTGCATTATTTATTTTCTTCTATTTATTTTTGAGTAATTTTTTTATATAGTTTTTTCTTTTCTGCTTTATATATTTTCTTCTATTTATTTCTGAGTAGTTTTTTTCTGCATTTAGTTTCTTTGTGACCCTCTCTACTCTTTCGCAAATGCTATGCGGGTGAAATGATGATACCATGCCATGTTTCAACATTTTCAGAGTTCATTTTGTAGTGATTTTCAATTTCACGGTCATTTAGCTCTCTAACAATTAGGTAAATGACTGAAAAACAACAAATGATGTCATAACATGTTGGAAATTGATGACGTCGCTTCGAATGCTGCATACTGAACACAAAAGAAGTCCGGAGTGTTGGGGAAAGTAGTAATTTCAAAAAAATTCCTACGCACACGCAAGATCATGGTGATGCATAGCAACGAGGGAAGAGTGTGATCTACGTACCCTTGTAGACCGACAGCGGAAGCGTTAGCACAACGCGGTTGATGTAGTCGTACGTCTTCACGGCCCGACCGATCAAGCACCGAAATTACGGCACCTCCGAGTTCTAGCACACGTTCAGCTCGATGACGATCCCCGGACTCCGATCCAGCAAACTGTCGGGGAAGAGTTCCGTCAGCACGATGGCGTGGTGATGATCTTGATGTACTACCGTCATAGGGCTTCGCCTAAGCACCGCTACAATATTATCGAGGATTATGGTGGAAGGGGGCACCGCACACGGCTAAGAATATGATCACGTGGATCAACTTGTGTCTAGGGGTGCCCCTGCCCCCGTATATAAAGGATCAAGGGGAGAAGGCCGGCCGGCCCCTATGGCGCGCCAAGGAGGAGTCCTCCTAGTAGGAGTAGGACTCCTACTAGGAGGGGGAAAGAAGTGGGGAGGAAGAAGGAAAGGGGGGCGCCGCCCCCCTCTCCTAGTCCAATTCGGACCAGGGGGAGGAGGCGTGCGGCCCACCTTTGGCTGCCCCTCTCTCTCCACTAAGGCCCATATGGCCCATTACTTCTCCCGGGGGGTTCCGATAACCCTCCGGCTCTCCGGTTTTCTCCGAAATCACCCGGAACACTTCTGGTGTCCGAATGTAGCCGTCCAATATATCAATCTTTATGTCTCGACCATTTCGAGACTCCTCGTCATGTCCGTGATCACATCTGGGACTCCGAACTAACTTTGGTACATCAAAACTCATAAACTCATAATATAACTGTCATCGAAACCTTAAGCGTGCGGACCCTACGGGTTCGAGAACAATGTAGACATGACCAAGACACGTCTCCGGTTAATAACCAATAGCGGAACCTGGATGCTCATATTGGCTCCTACATATTCTACGAAGATCTTTATCGGTCAGATCGCATAACAACATACGTTGTTCCCTTTGTCATCGGTATGTTACTTGCCCGAGATTCGATCGTCGGTATCTCAATACCTAGTTCAATCTCATTACCGGCAAGTCTCTTTACTCGTTTCCTAATACATCATCTTGCAACTAACTCATTAGTTGTAATGCTTGCAAGGCTTATGTGATGTGCATTACCGAGAGGGCCCAGAGATACCTCTCCGACAATCAGAGTGACAAATCCTAATCTCGAAATACGCCAACCCAACATTCACCTTTGGAGACACCTGTAGAGCTCCTTTATAATCACCCAGTTACATTGTGACGTTTGGTAGCACACAAAGTGTTCCTCCGGTAAACGGGAGTTGCATAATCTCATAGTCATAGGAGCATGTATAAGTCATGAAGAAAGCAATAGCAACATACTAAACGATCGGGTGCTAAGCTAATGGAATGGGTCATGTCAATCACATCATTCTCCTAATGATGTGATCCCATTAATCAAATGACAACACATGTCTATGGTTAGGAAACATAACCATCTTCGATTAACGAGCTAGTCAAGTAGAGGCATACTAGTGACGTTTTGGTTTGTCTATGTATTCACACAAGTATTATGTTTCCAGATAATACAATTCTAGCATGAATAATAAACATTTATCATGATATAAGGAAATAAAATAGTAACATTATTATTGCCTCTAGGGCATATTTCCTTCAGTCTCCCACTTGCACTAGAGTCAATAATCTAGATTACATAGTAATGATTCTAACACCCATGGAGCTTTGGTGTTGATCATGTTTTGCTTGTGGAAGAGGCTTAGTCAACGGGTCTGCTACATTCAAATCCGTTTGTATCTTGCAAATCTCTATGTCTCCCACCTGGACTAGATCCCAGATGGAATTGAAGCGTCTCTTGATGTGCTTGGTTCTCTTGTGAAATCTGGATTCCTTTGCCAAGGCAATTGCACCAGTATTGTCACAAAAGATTTTCATTGGACCCGATGCACTAGGTATGACACCTAGATCGGATATGAACTCCTTCATCCAGACTCCTTCGTTTGCTGCTTCCGAAGCAGCTATGTACTCCGCTTCACATGTAGATCCCGCCACAACGCTTTGTTTTGAACCGCACCAACTAACGGCTCCACCGTTTAATGTAAACATGTATCCGGTTTGCGATTTAGAATCGTCCGGATCAGTGTCAAAGCTTGCATCAACATAACCATTTACGATGAGGTCTTTGTCACCTCCATATATGAGAAACATATCCTTAGTCCTTTTTAGGTATTTCAGGATGTTCTTGACCGCTGTCCTGTGATTCACTCCTGGATTACTTTGGTACCTCCCTGCTAGACTTATAGCAAGACACACATCAGGTCTGATACACAGCATTGCATACATGATAGAGCCTATGGCTGAAGCATAGGGAACATCTTTCATTTTCTCTCTATCTTCTGCATTGGTCGGACTTTGAGTCTTACTCAATTTCACACCTTGTAACACAGGCAAGAATCCTTTCTTTGCTTGATCCATTTTGAACTTTTTCAAAACTTTGTCAAGGTATGTGCTTTGTGAAAGTCCAATTAAGCGTCTCGATCTGTCTCTATAGATCTTGATGCCCAATATGTAGGCAGCTTCACCCAGGTCTTTCATTGAAAAACTTTTATTCAAGTATCCTTTTATGCTATCCAGAAATTCTATATCAGTTCCTATTAGTAATATGTCATCTACATATAATATTAGAAATGCTACAAAGCTCCCACTCACTTTCTTGTAAATACAGGCTTCTCCAAAAGTCTGTATAAAACCAAATGCTTTGATCACACTATCAAAGCGTTTATTCCAACTCCGAGAGGCTTGCACCAGTCCATAAATGGATCGCTGGAGCTTGCACACTTTGTTAAAGGGATTGACAAAACCTTCTGGCTGCATCATATACAACTCTTCTTGCAGAAATCCATTCAGGAATGCAGTTTTGACATCCATTTGCCAAATTTCATAATCATAAAATGCGGCAATTGCTAACATGATTCGGACAGACTTAAGCATCGCTACGGGTGAGAAGGTCTCATCGTAGTCAATCCCTTGAACTTGCCGAAAACCTTTTGCGACAAGTCGAGCTTTGTAGACAGTAATATTACCGTCAGCGTCAGTCTTCTTCTTGAAGATCCATTTATTCTCAATTGCTTGCCGATCATTGGGCAAGTCAACCAAAGTCCCTACTTTGTTCTCATACATGGATCCCAGCTCAGATTTCAAGGATTCAAGCCATTTTGCGGAATCTGGGCTCACCATCGCTTCTTCATAGTTCCTAGGTTCATCATGATCTAGTAGTATGACTTCCAGAACAGGATTACCGTACCACTCTGGCGCGGATCTTACTCTAGTTGATCTACGAGGTTCAGTAGTATCTTGTTCTGAAGTTTCATGATCATTATCATTAGCTTCCTCACTAATTGGTGTAGGTGTCACAGAAATAGGTTTCTGTGACGTACTACTTTCCAATTAGGGAGCAGGTATAGTTACCTCGTCAAGTTCTACTTTCCTCCCACTCAATTCTTTCGAGAGAAACTCCTTCTCCAGAAAGTTTCCGAATTTAGCAACAAAAGTCTTTCCTTCAGATCTGTGATAGAAGGTGTATCCAATAGTTTCCTTTGGATATCCTATGAAGACACATTTCTCCGATTTAGGTTCGAGCTTATCAGGTTGAAGCTTTTTCACATAAGCATCGCAACCCCAAACTTTCAGAAACGACAACTTTGGTTTCTTGCCAAACCACAGTTCATAAGGCGTCGTCTCAACGGATTTTGATGGTGCCCTATTTAACGTGAATGCGGCCGTCTCTAGAGCATATCCCCAAAACAATAGCGGTAAATCAGTAAGAGACATCATAGATCGCACCATATCTAGTAAAGTACAATTACGATGTTCGGACACACCATTACGCTGTGGTGTTCCGGGCGGCGTGAGTTGCGAAACTATTCCACATTGTTTCAAATGTACACCAAACTCGTAACTCAAATATTCTCCTCCACGATCAGATCGTAGGAATTTTATTTTCTTGTTACGATGATTTTCAACTTCACTCTGAAATTCTTTGAACTTTTCAAACGTTTCAGACTTATGTTTCATTAAGTAGATATACCCATATCTGCTTAAGTCATCTGTGAAGGTGAGAAAATAACGATATCCGCCACGAGCCTCAACATTCATCGGACCACATACATCTGTATGTATGATTTCCAACAAATCTGTTGCTCTCTCCATAGTACCGGAGAACGGTGTTTTTGTCATCTTACCCATAAGGCACGGTTCGCAAGTACCAAGTGATTTATAATCAAGTGGTTCCAAAAGCCCATCAGTATGGAGTGTCTTCATGCGCTTTACACCGATATGACCCAAATGGCAGTGCCACAAATAAGTTGCACTATCATTATCAACTCTGCATCTTTTGGCTTCAACACTATGAATATGTGTGTCACTACTATCGAGATTTAATAAGAATAGACCACTCTTTAAGGGTGCATGACCATAAAAGATATTACTCATATAAATAGAACAACCATTATTCTCTGATTTAAATGAATAACCGTCTCGCATCAAACAAGATCCAGATATAATGTTCATGCTTAACACTGGCACCAAATAACAATTATTTAGGTCTAATACTAATCCCGAAGGTAGATGTAGAGGTAGCGTGCCGACTGCGATCACATCGACTTTGGAACCATTTCCCACGCGCATCATCACCTCGTCCTTAGCCAATCTTCGCTTAATCCATAGTCCCTGTTTCGAGTTGCAAATATTAGCAACAGAACCAGTATCAAATACCCAGGTGCTACTGCGAGCATTAGTAAGGTACACATCAATAACATGTATATCACATATACCTTTGTTCACCTTGCCATCCTCCTTATCCGCCAAATACTTGGGGCAGTTCCGCTTCCAGTGACCAGTCTGCTTGCAGTAGAAGCACTATGTTTCAGGCTTAGGTCCAGGTTTGGGTTTCTTCTCTTGAGTAGCAACTTGCTTGCTGTTCTTTCCGAAGTTCCCCTTCTTCTTCCCTTTGCCCTTTTTCTTGAAACTAGTGGTCTTGTTGACCATCAACACTTGATGCTCCTTCTTGATTTCTACCTCCGCAGCTTTCAACATTGCGAAGAGCTCGGGAATAGTCTTATTCATCCCTTGCATATTATAGTTCATCACGAAGCTCTTGTAGCTTGGTGGTAGTGATTGGAGAATTCTGTCAACGACGCAGTCATCTCGAAGATTAACTCCCAATTGAAACAAGTGATTATTATACCCAGACATTTTGAGTATATGCTCACTGACAGAACTGTTCTCCTCCATCTTGCAGCTATAGAACTTATTGGAGACTTCATATCTCTAAATCTGGGCATTTGCTTGAAATATGGACTTCAACTCCTGGAACATCTCATATGCTCCATGATGTTTAAAACGTCGTTGAAGTCCCGATTCTAAGTTGTAAAGCATGGCACATTGAACTATCGAGTAGTCATCAGCTTCGCTCTGCCAAACGTTCATAACATCTGGTGTTGCTCCAGCAGCAGGCCTTGCACCCAGCGGTGCTTCCAGGACGTAATTCTTCTGTGCAGCAATGAGGATAATCCTCAAGTTACGGACCCAGTCCGTGTAATTGATACCATCATCTTTCAACTTTGCTTTCTCAAGGAACGCATTAAAATTCAACAGAACAACAGCACGGGTCATCTATCTACAATCAAACAAGAAAGATACTATCAGGTACTAAGTTCATGATAAATTTAGGTTCAATTAATCATATTACTAAAGAACTCCCACTTAGATAGACATCCCTCTAATCCTCTAAGTGATTACATGATCCAAATCAACTAAACCATGTCCGATCATCACGTGAGATGGAGCAGTTTCATTGGTGAACATCGCTATGTTGATCATATCTACTATATGATTCACGCTCGACCTTTCGGTCTCTGTGTTTTGAGGCCATATCTGTATATGCTTGGCTCGTCAAGTATAACCTGAGTATTCTGCGTGTGCAACTGTTTTGCACCCGTTGTATTTGAACGTAGAGCCTATCACACCCGATCATCACGTGGTGTCTCCGCACGAAGAACTTTTGCAACAATGCATACTCAGGGAGAACACTTCTTGATATTTAGTGAGAGATCATCTTAAAATGCTACCGTCAATCAAAGCAAGATAAGATGCATAAAAGATAAACATCACATGCAATCAATATAAGTGATATGATATGGCCATCATCATCTTGTGCTTGTGATCTCCATCTTCGAAGCACCGTCGTGATCACCATCGTCACCGGCGCGACACCTTGATCACCATCGTAGCATCGTTGCCGTATCGCCAATTTTATGCTTCCACGACTATCGCTACCGTTTAGTGATAAAGTAAAGCATTACAGCGCAATTGCATTGCATACAATAAAGCGACAACCATATGGCTCCGCCAGTTGCCGATAACTTGGTTACAGAACATGATCATCTCATACAATAAAATTTAGCATCATGTCTTGACCATATCACATCACAACATGCCCTGCAAAAACAAGTTAGACGTCCTCTACTTTGTTGTTGCAAGTTTTACGTGGCTGCTACGGGCTTAAGCAAGAACCAATCTTACCTACGCATCAAAACCACAACGATAGTTTGTCAAGTTGGTGCTGTTTTAACCTTCGCAAGGACCGGGCGTAGCCACACTCAGTTCAACTAAAGTTGGAGAAACTGTCACCCGCTAGCCACCTTTGTGCAAAGCACGTCGGGAGAACCAGTCTCGCGTAAGCGTACGCGTAATGTCGGTCCGGGCCGCTTCGTCCAACAATACCGCCGAACCAAAGTATGACATGCTGGTAAGCAGTATGACTTATATCGCCCACAACTCACTTGTGTTCTACTCGTGCATATAACATCAACGCATAAAACCTAGGTTCTGATGCCACTGTTGGGGAACGTAGTAATTTCAACAAAATTCCTATGCACACGACAGATCATGGTGATGCATAGCAACGAGGGAAGAGTGTGATCTACGTACCCTTGTAGACTGACAGCGGAAGCGTTAGCACAACGCGGTTGATGTAGTCGTACGTCTTCACGGCCCGACCGATCAAGCGCCAAAACTACGGCACCTCCGAGTTCTAGCACATGTTCAGCTCGATGACGATCCCCGGACTCCGATCCAGCAAAGTGTCGGGGAAGAGTTCCGTCAGCACGACGGCATGGTGACGATCTTGATGTACTACCGTCGTAGGGCTTCGGCTAAGCACCGCTATAATATTATCGAGGATTATGGTGGAAGGGGGCACCGCACATGGCTAAGAATATGATCACGTGGATCAACTTGTGTCTAGGGGTGCCCCCTGCCCCCGTATATAAAGGATCAAGGGGAGAAGGCCGGCCGGCCCCTATGGCGCGCCAAGGAGGAGTCCTCCTCCTAGTAGGAGTAGGATTCCTACTAGGAGGGGGAAAGAAGTGGGGAGGGAGAAGGAAAGGGGGGCGCCGCGCCCCCTCTCCTAGTCCAATTCGGACCAGGGGGGAGGAGGCGTGCAGCCCACCTTTGGCTGCCCCTCTCTCTCTCCACTAAGGCCCATATGGCCCATTACTTCTCCCGGGGGGTTCCGGTAACCCTCTGGCTCTCCGGTTTTCTCCGAAATCACCCGGAACACTTCCGGTGTCCGAATATAGCCGTCCAATATATCAATCTTTATGTCTCGACCATTTCGAGACTCCTCGTCATGTCCGTGATCATATCCGGGACTCCGAACTAACTTCGGTACATCAAAACTCATAAACTCATAATATAACTGTCATCGAAACCTTAAGTGTGCGGACCCTATGGGTTCGAGAACAATGTAGACATGACCGAGACACGTCTCCGGTCAATAACCAATAGCGGAACCTGGATGCTCATATTGGCTCCTACATATTCTACGAAGATCTTTATCGGTCAGACCGCATAACAAAATACGTTGTTCCCTTTGTCATCGGTATGTTACTTGCCCGAGATTCGATCGTCGGTATCTCAATACCTAGTTCAATCTCGTTACCGGCAAGTCTCCTTACTCATTTCGTAATACATCATCTTGCAACTAACTCATTAGTTGTAATGCTTGCAAGGCTTATGTGATGTGCATTACCGAGAGGGCCCAGAGATACCTCTCCGACAATCGGAGTGACAAATCCTAATCTCGAAATACGCCAACCCAACATTCACCTTTGGAGACACCTGTAGAGCTCCTTTATAATCACCCAGTTACGTTGTGATGTTTGGTAGCTCACAAAGTGTTCCTCGGTAAACGGGAGTTGCATAATCTCATAGTCATAGGAACATGTATAAGTCATGAAGAAAGCAATAGCAACATACTAAACGATCGGGTGCTAAGCTAATGGAATGGGTCATGTCAATCACATCATTCTCCTAATGATGTGATCCCATTAATCAAATGACAACACATGTCTATGGTTAGGAAACATAACCATCTTCGATTAACGAGCTAGTCAAGTAGAGGCATACTAGTGACATTTTGGTTTGTCTATGTATTCAAACAAGTATTATGTTTCCGGATAATACAATTCTAGCATGAATAATAAAAATTTATCATGATATAAGGAAATAAAATAATAATATTATTATTGCCTCTAGGGCATATTTCCTTCACGGAGTTTAAATAAGTTTAAAAAACAGTGAAGTGCCCGTGTAACAGATGAGTTCTCGTCTGAAACCCTGATACTCCGAAAGAGTTTGTCCAGTTTATACATGAAGTGCATCCAGCTTTTGTCGTGACCCCCTCTAGTCTTTCGCACATGCTATGCGGGTGAAATGATGATACCATGCCAAGTTTCAACATTTTCAGAGTTCATTTTGTAGTGATTTTCAATTTCACGGTCATTTAGCTCTCTAAACAATTAGGTAAATGACCGAAAAACAACAAATGATGTCACAACATGTTGGAAATTGTTGAAGTCGCTTTGAATGCTGAATACTGAACACAAAAGAAGTCCGGAGTTCAAATAAGTTTAAAAAACATTGAAGTGCCCGTGTAACAGATGAGTTCTTGTCCGAAACCCTGATACTCCGAAAGAGTTTGTCCAGTTTGTACACGGAGTGCGTCCAGTTTTTGCCGTGACCCTCTCTACTCTTTCGCACATGCTATGCGGGTGAAATGATGATACCATGCCAAGTTTCAACATTTTCACAGTTCATTTTGTAGTGATTTTCAATTTCACGGTCATTTAGCTCTTTAAACAATTCGGCAAATGACTGAAAAACAAATGATGTCAAAACATGCTGGAAATTGATGACGTCACTTTGAATGCTGCATACTGAACACAAAAGAAGTCCGGAGTTCAAATAAGTTTAAAAAACATTGAAGTGCCCGTGTAACAGATGATTTCTCGTCCGAAACCCTGATACTCCGAAAGAGTTTGTCCAGTTTATACACGAAGTGCATCCAGTTTTTCCCGTGACCCTCTCTACTCTTTCGCACATGCTATGCGGGTGAAATGATGATACCATGCCAAGTTTCAACATTTTCAGAGTTCATTTTGTGGTGATTTTTAATTTCACGGTCATTTTGCTCTCTAAACAATTAGGTAAATGACCGAAAAACAACAAATGATGTCAGAACATGTTGGAAATTGATGACGTTGCTTTGAATGCTGCATACTGAACACAAAAGAAGTCCGGAGTTCAAATAAGTTTAAAAACATTGAAGTGCCCGTGTAACAGATGAGTTCTTGTCCGAAACCCTGATACTCCGAAAGAGATTGTCCAGTTTGTACACGAAGTGCGTCCAGTTTTTGCCGTGACCCTCTCTACTCTTTCGCACATGCTATGCGGGTGAAATGATGATACCATGCTAAATTTGAACATTTTCATAGTTCATTTTGTAGAGATTTTCAATTTCACGGTCATTTAGCTCTTTAAACAATTCGGTAAATGACTGAAAAACAACAAATGATGTCAGAACATGTTGGAAGTTGATGATGTCGCTTTGAATGCTGCATACGGAACACAAGAAGTCCAGAGTTCAAATAAGTTATTAACAATAAAAAAAGAGGTGCAATGCTGGTTAATTTGCTTCAAGCCTTTCGGAATAGTGTAGACTGCACTGCACATAGCTCAGTGCAATCTATGCTATTCCGAAAGGCTTGAAGCTAATCAACGTGCAGGTGAGCATTGCGCCTCTTTGTCATTGTCTCTGCACTCACGGCTTATAAACCGCTCATACTGCCTCTCTCTTGGCGAGGTGGTACTAAAAATCAGCTTACTAAGAAACTCTAGTACCGGTTCATGCCATGAACCGGTACTAAAGGTCTTCATGGGGGCCCCAGCCTGACCACAGCCGCACTGGCCTCATTAGTACCGGTTCGTGGCATGAACTGGTACTAAAGGTTGCCCATGAACCGGTACTAATGATGCCCGCCCGCCTAGCCGTTGGAACTGGCACTAATGGTCACATTAGTGCCGGCTCAAATTCAAACCGGCACTAATGTGCTTCACATTTGACCCTTTTTCTACTAGTACAAGCTCAACACCGTACACAAGGGGGAGGATACACCAAGCGAAGACGAGGATGAGCCTCTCAAGAAAGACACTGGGGAACACAAGAAATTTCCACCAGAAGTCAAAACAGTAAACGTGTTGCACATGATCAAGGGGAGAAACAAAACGGCACTCCCAGAAAAATTTGCCCAAGGGCCTATCACCGCGGAGTCCTGCTACTGGTCATCTCAAACGATCACTTTCGACCATCGTGATTACTCAGCAAGTATCCGGCGTGCAGGAGGGGCCGCCCTGGTATTAGACCCAATAATTGACGGATACCACTTCACGCGAGTCCTGATGGACGGTGGCAGCAGTCTAAACCTGATATACCAGGATACAATCCGCGAAATGGGGATAGACACAACAAAAATTCGCCATAGCAATACTACCTTGAAAGGAGTAATGCCAGGCCCAGGGGCTCATTGCACGGGCTCCCTGCTACTAAAGGTTATATTCGGCTTCCCCGATAACTTCCGTAGCGAACATTTAACCTTCCACATTGCTCCGTTCCAAAGTGGCTATCAAGCACTACTTGGACGCGAAGCTTTTGCTTGCTTTAATGCAATACCACATTACGCTTCCCTGACGCTCAAGATGCCCGGTCCACGCGTCATCATTACAGTGAACGGGAGTATTAAGCGATCCTTGCGTGCCGAAGAGAATGCGACTGCCTTGGCAGCCGCACACCAAAAACGGCCTCGCCAACTAAAGTATTTGATAGGTCGTCAAGACCACGGACGCGGTTAGACGAGTCCGGCGCTGCTATATGTAATTTATACCGGATTGATGGCCACACCCCTATTACAAATACAAGGGGCCCAATGCGCACAAACAAGTGGCAATTTATACTCATTTCTAGTTATACATGGTTTCTTTAAAAACTATCTCCCTGCACGACAACTTTTTCACCTAAATTCCTCTCTTTTACAGATGACCATCGTGCTACACCCGTCCAGGATACGGCACAACGGAGACACAGGCGCAGACGTGCAACAGGGACCCGTTCCAAGGATTCTTTTTAGATTAAGACCCTGTGTAAACCTTTTTTACTGTCTCTTGTTGATACACATCCACCGAATTCTCAGCACAATTGAGAAGGATGCTGATGTCTTGGCATGTGGCCACGTCAGAATAATGCACGTACCTGGACACAAGGGGCTTCTTACAAATGGCACTATTTAGGCCCGGTTTATACCATAAAGACTGAATACCTTAGGGAGTGTTCAGCGTCGCGAGTTTGGCCTTATATGCATCAGCTCCGAATCATTGTCTTTGGTCAAATGTTGGGTTTGCGCGGCTCCTGTGTTTTGGTTCCTTACGTTCCGCTTTATCGGCTAAGGCAGCACCAGGAGAACTACTGCGATTGTGCCCTGGTTCATCTGGACGAGCACCTCAGTAGAGAAAGCCGAAAATTGACTGTCATGATATAGCGTGAGACTGGTCAACCACTCGATGACCTATCGGAATGTTAGAATTCCTCCGCCTTAACGAAGGGCCGTTTTCCGGCCAGGCATGTACGCACCTCGAGATCAGGAGAGTGCGGAGCCACCAGGGGCTATCTAGTAGCCCCACTGTCAAACTCCTATGGCTAAGTGAAAGTGTTAAAGCATTATAGTCCGGTTGCCTCATTCGCTACACTATCACCTCCTTAATAGGACCAAGACGTTGGGTTAAGTGTGAACACGCGTTTTTCGCGAGCACCTCCGCATTATATGCGTGGGGGTTGAAGCCGACGGCTGCAATCTTTCAGGTTACACACATGTATACATAAATGGCCGCACAGGAGGCATCATACTACTTTCAGGTAAAGGTATAAACATAGCCTTATAAAATTTCATAAAAGCATATCACTCAAACATTATATTCTTCGAGCACTGGGCCTCTATCAAACGAGCACCCTCGAGAACTTCTTCGAAATAGTGCTCGGCAGCCACTCGGCCAATGGCCCAACCCTGCGCCGCAATAGTGGTAGCGTCCATCTCCGCCCGTATGCTTTAACACGGGCAAGGGCCATCCGTGAGCCTTCTATGCATGCCGACCTCTTCATCGCATTAATGCGTGGCACCACACCAAGGTACCGCTGCACTAAACTGAGATAGTTGTTCGGCTTTGGCTTTTCCGGCCATAGCTGATCGACGACACACCTCATGGCGAGTCCGGACAACCTATTTAGTTCGGCCCATTCGGCTAGCTGATCAGTCAATGGAAGTGGACGCTCTGGAACATTGAATTGCGACCCGAATAGCTTGTCCACTTCACGATCTGTTTGACCTTGGAAGTATTTGGCTGCATTGGCAGCGCTCGCCGCCAAGTCCATATACGCATCTGTTGAACTCCACAGTCGATCCAGAGGGGCATACCGTGGATCTCCGAACTTCCTCCGTAGCATGGAGGGCTTCCCAGCCGCAATCTCCCCGGCTTCCCGCATCTCCTCCTTCTTCACTCTCATAGCAGAGCGGGTGTCTTTGTCCGCCATCGTGGCCTTCTCAAGGTTCGTTGCCTTCGCTCGGTTTTCTTTTTCTAGGAGCCGGCAACAATCGGCAGTGTCTTTTAAATCTACGGCCATCATGGCCATCTTCTCTTGGCTCTCGCAATGTGCGGCCTTCTCAGCTCTCAACTCTTCGGCCGCCTTCAAAGCAGCCACATTACCCTGTGCCTCGTCAAGCCTCTTGTTAACAAGCCCGATGTCGGCGTCTGCCGCATCCAGTTGCCGTTTTAATTCGGCAAACTCACCAGTCCGGCTAGCCACCGGAGCTTCCACCACCTGCACATAAGGGCAGTCTGGTTATTGCCTGGGACTATGATCCTCTGTTCACCGCCGTTCTCGATAACAACCAGAGTCTCAGGGGCTACTATCTACACAGGGCACACCTAACATGTGCAGTACTATCACATATTATCTCACGTACCTCAAAGCCTGTCAGTAGACTCATAAAGGCTTCATGTAATCCGCTTTCGGCGGACGAAATTCTCTCCATCATCGTACCCATCAGCTTACGGTGTTCTTCTGAGATGGCCGCTCGCCCCACCAGCTCCCTCAGCACGTCCGACCGCATACCAGACAGTGCCGGACTCTTTTGTTTGCTCTCTTCGGGAGCCGGACGCTAAGGACTTCGGGGGTCTATGGGATTATCTTCTGGCCTCACCGGATCCGGAGAGGCCCTCCGTGACGACACTTCGGGGTCGCCCGCTTCTTGAGCGGAGGAGTCCGGGGGAGGCGTTTTTCGCTCTCCATCATCTCTGGAAGAAGATCCCCCGAAGACGAGCTCAGCTGAGAGGGGCTAAGGCCCGAACTGCAAGATATATGCGGTGGTTATTTTCTCAGAAAAAAGATAGCATACCTTCACTATTAAAGTATTTTGGATCACTTACGACTCGTTGGAGGGCTGATCCCCCCGTGGACTTTGTGAGGCAAAAGCACCCCCGAGGCAGGACCCTCTGTGGGAGACTTCTTCTCCCGTTTGGAGGCCTCGGCTTCCGGATCCTCAGAAGCAGTCCTTTTTCTCCCCCGGTTATCCTCCTTCATGGAGACGCTCATTCCCTCGGTTGGAACTGGCAGCGATGGGGGCCCGCGTCCGCCCGTATTATCCCCCCCTCCCGTATCTTCCTTCGATGGCAAGGTGCGACCTCGAGCATCTTTTCCAATACCGGATTTTCCAAACCCTCAGGGAGGGGGGCCAAACACCGAATCATCTTCGCCTTTGTTAGCTAGTCCTGGTCAAAGAGCGAACTCTCGGAAATAACTTCATGATGAATAAAAGATAGTGTGTTCGGCCGGAGGATTTCTTACTTGTTCGGCGGCGCGGTTACTGCTCAGGCCCACGTCCTCGGTAATATCCGGACACTCTACTTGAGGTCAGAAGAACGACTTGTACATCTCCTCGTGCATCAGGCCGAGGAAACTTTGAATGGCACGCGGTCCCTGTGGGTTGAACTCCCACAAGTGAAGGGGCCGGCGTTTGCAAGGTTGGACTTGATGAACCAACATAACTTGTATTACCACAACCAAATTAAAATCTCCCTCGAAGAGATCTCGAATGCGGCTTTGCAGTATCGGCACGTCCTTGGCTGGACCCCAGCTTAGACCTCTGCTAATCCATGACATCAGTTATGGTGGGGGGCCCGAGCGGAAAGCGGGGGCAGCCTCCCACTTGGCACTTCTGGGAGCCGTGACGTAAAACCACTCCTGTTGCCATAATTCAGACACCTCTCGAAAGGAACCTTTCGGCCATGGGGCTCCTGCCATCTTGCCTATTGATGCACCTCCGCACGCTTCATGTTGCCCCTCGATCATCTTCGGCTTCACTTCAAAGGTCTTGAGACACAGGCCGAAGTGAGGGGTAATGCAGAGGAAGGCCTCACACACAACAATAAATGTCGAGATGTGGAGAAAGGAGTCCGGAGCTAGATCGTGCAAATCTAGCCCGTAATAGAACATCAAACCCCTGACGAAGGGATCCAGAGTGAGGCCTAGGCCTCGGAGGAGTGGGAGACGAACACGACGTTCTCGTTGGGTTTGGGAGTAGGGACGACCTGCCCTCGAGCAGGCAGCCGATGCGAAACCTCGGCGGTCAGGTATCTGGCCTCCCTCAACTTCTTGATGTCCTCTTCCGTAACGGAGGAGGGCAAACATCGGCCTTGAAGGCTGGATCTGGACATGATTGAAGATCCGGAGCACCTAACCTGGGCTTTGGGTGTTAGAACTCGAGGCGGGGGAAGGGTTCAATTGAGCACGAGAGGGAAAAAAGCAAAAATCTTGTCCCTTTATAAAGAGGGTGAATATCAAGCGTCCTCTCCATAGCCGTTTAGGACTTGCCTATAATCAAGGAGTCCTAGACAGGGTTGGGTTACCCATGACCGCATTAATGAGAATCCCGTAATTGGGGGAGCACGATCTCTGCTTTGACAAGACGTGTCAAGAAACCGCCTCGCGTTGTGTGTGGAGCTGGTTGAAGAAAAATGGTTCGAATAATCACCGGGCCATGACATAACGTCATGCTGCCAAAACAAGTCAGCGGATTGGATTTGCGGAAATATTATTCTCTCTACGGCGGTATGTGGAACTTATTTTGCAGGGTCGGACACTATCCTCGTATTCAAATTCTTCTGTGATGTATTCGGAGAAGGAACCCGCCTTGCAATGCCAAAGACAATACTGCGCGTCAGACTCATCATCATTGAAGCCTGGTTCAGGGGCTACTGAGGGAGTCCTGGATTAAGGGGTCTCCGGACAGCCGGACTATCTCCATCGGCCGGATTGTTAGACTATGAAGATACAAGATTGAAGACTTCGTCTCGTGTCCGGATGGGACTCTACTTGGCGTGGAAGGCAAGCTAGGCAATACGGATATGGATAGCTACTCCTTTGTAACCGACCTTGTGTAACCCTAACCCTCTCCGGTGTCTATATAAACCAAAGGGTTTTAGTCCGTTGGACAACAACAACCATAACATACAATCATACCATAGGCTAGCTTCTAGGGTTTAGCCTCTCTGATCTCGTGGTAGATCTACTCTTGTACTACCCATATCATCAATATTAATCAAGCAGGACGTAGGGTTTTACCTCCATCAAGAGGGCCCGAACCTGGGTAAAACATTGTGTCCCCTGCCTTCTGTTACCATCGGGCCTAGACGCATAGTTCGGGACCCCCTACGCGAGATCCACCGGTTTTTACACCGACAACCGCGTCTTTGAGTCAAGCTCCAATGCCTCGTGCTTCACCACGAGAGCCTGGAGCTCTTACTGCACCTCGCCCACCCGAGCCTCATGCTTCTCTCGCTCGGCGCGCTCCTTGGCCGCTTTATCTTCGGCCTTGGTTAGCGCTTGCTTCAGGGTAGCCACCTCGGTCGTGGCCCCTGGTAAATATGCGATGATCCTGTCATTTTGCAATCACATCTTCTTTTATATATACATATCTATAGATAGGGTATTACTTACCCTTGTTCTCCTCGAGCTGGCTCCTGGCAAGGCCGAGCTCTTTCCTGGACCCCTCGAGGTCCTGCTTCAGTACAGCGACCTCCGCAGTCAGTGCGGCGGACGCCAGCAGCGAAGCCTGCATATGCATATTGACACACTTATATTAGACTCCTGCGATATTATTTGATCCTCTGTTCGTCTTTTCTTTGTGAACACCGAACAAAGCATCATGGGCTACTGTCTATGCGGTAATATTTCTACTACATTTTAAAACACTTACCTCAAAGCCTGTTAGAAGGCTGGCACAGGCTTCAGTCAATCCGCTCTTGGCGGACTGAACCTTTTGGATCACCGCACTCATGATAGTGCGGTGCTCCTCGTCGATGGAAGCGCTGTGAAGCGCTTCTAGCAGATTGTCCGGCGCCTCTGGATGGACAGAGGTCACCGGCACAGGCATCTGGCCCCTCTTAGAAGGAGGCCGCCTGCCTGAGCCTGGAACCGCTGGAGGTTCCGGCGTAGTGTTTGGCTGAGGGCCGAACTCAGAGCTCTCAGGGGCCCCGTCCCCTCGGCTCCCGGAGTCCGGAAGGTCTCCTTGAGGCACCTCCGGGACTGTCTCCCCTCGATCTGGTGCCTCTTGAGACAGCACCTCGGCGTCGTCGGCAGGATGAGGGGAGGTGGCGGTCAGGACTGGGTCGCTGTCCATGTCCGACGAGCCCAGGGAGCCGTCTGATGATACCTCGATATTGGCTCATGGCGGCCTGCATAATTATGTTCGGCGTCAGGGAAAACAGTGCGACAAAGGAATTCTATGAGTTACTCTGGTATCCGAATACTTACGATCTCCCCGGGGGCTTGGCCCTGGGAAACCACTTGTCTTCGCCTTCATCAGCGGCAGTGGAACTATCCGGAAGGAGAGTCCTTCCCTTCTTGGACCCTTCGGCCTCCCCAGTTGGGGCGGCCTTCCTTTTCTTGTCTCCCCCGCCTAGAGGGGGAGCATCTTCTTTTCCTCCTCGTCTTCGGGGGAAGAGTGTGCCACAGAGTTATCAGACGATGAGTCCGATAACACCTGGCGCCGGGAACTCTTTCGAGTTCCCTTGGCTTTCTTGGTCTTCTCCGGCACCATGTAAGGAGCCGGAGCCAGCATCTCCGTCAGGAGAGCGCCCGCAGTCTCTTCGGGAAAAGGGGCCGGACAGTTAATCTGCCCTGACATCTCCACCCAGTCCTATCAAAGGCATGGAGATTAGACCCCGCGCATAATTAAGCTAGGGAAAATAAATGTCCTACGGGACGTATTGAACTCACCGAATGCGCTAGGCGCTTTGCGCTTAGTCCGCGGTCCTCGGCGAGAGAAGGGGGGACCTCGGCGCCCTTGAACAGCACCTTCCAGACGTCCTTGTGCGTCGTATCGAAGAGCTCGCTCAGAGTCTGGTGCTGGGCCGGGTCGAACTCCCACAAGGTAAAATCCCGTTTATGACACGGGAGGATCCGGCGGATGAGCATAACTTGGACTATGTTGACAAGCTTGAGCTTCTTGCTCGCCATGTTCCGGATACATTTCTGGAGTCCATCCAGCTCCACCGATGAACCCCACGACAAGCCCTTATCTTTCCAGGAAGTGAGCCGTGTTGGGAATCCAGATCGAGACTCAGGGGCTGCCGCCCATTTGGCGTCGCGCGGCTCGGTGATGTAGAACCACGCCGATTGCCATCCCTTTATTGTCTCCATGAAGGAGCCTTCGAGCCATGTGATGTTGGGCATCTTGCCCACCATGGCTCCGCCCCATTCTGATTGTTGGCCTCGTACTACCTTCGGCTTGATATTGAAGGTCTTTAACCACATGCCGAAGTGGGGCCGGATGCGGAGGAAAGCCTCACACACGACAATGAATGCCGAAATGTTGAGGATGAAGTTCGGGGCCAAATCATGAAAGTCCAGCCCGTAGTAGAACATGAGACCACGGACGAATGGATGGAGGGGAAATCCTAGTCCGCGCAGGAAGTGGTGAAGGAAAACTACCCTCTTGTGAGGTTCCGGGGTAGGGACGATCTGCCCCGCAGCGGGCAGCCGATGCGCGATGTTCGCGGCTAAGTATCCGGCTCCGCGCAGCTTCGTGATGTCTCCCTCCGTGACGGAGGAGACCATCCACCTGCCTCCCGCTCCGGACATGGTTGGAGAAGGTTGAGGTGGAAAGAGCGGACTTGGGCGCTAGAGTTCGAGTGTGCGAAAACGGACTAGCGAAGGAGGAAGAAGGCGTGGATAGAAAGGTGAATCCTCATCCCTTTATATGGGTGGACGAAGCTAAGCGTCCCCACTTGCTTGGTAAAACTCGCTTATCCCCCAAGCGCCGTAATTGATGGCGCGGTTGGGTTACCCATGCCCGTATTGATGAGAATCCCGTAATAAGGGGACACGATCTCTGCTTTGACAAGATGTGTCGAAAAGCTACCTCGCGTTATGTGCGGGGCTGGTTAAAGGAAACGGTTCGAATAATCACCAGGCCATGACATAACGTCATGCTGCCAAAACAAGCCAGCAAATTAGATCTGCGAAAATATTATTCTCTCTACGGTGGAATGTGGAACTTATTTTGCAGGGTTGGACACTATCCTTGTATTCAAATTCTTCTGTGATGTATTCGGAGAAGGAACCCGCCGTGCAATGCCGAAGACAATACTGCGCGTCGGACTCATCATCATTGAAGCCTGGTTCAGGGGCTACTGTGGGAGTCCTGGATTAGGGGGTCTCCGGACAGCTGGACTATATCCTTTGGCCGGACTGTTGGACTATGAAGATACAAGATTGAAGACTTCGTCTCGTGTCCGGATGGGACTCTACTTGGCATGGAAGGCAAGCTAGGCAATACGGATATGGATATCTCCTCCTTTGTAACCGACCTTGTGTAACCCTAACCCTCTCCGGTGTCTATATAAACCGAAGGGTTTTAGTCCGTAGGACAACAACCACAACATGCAATCATACCATGGGCTAGCTTCTAGGGTTTAGCCTCTCCAATCTCGTGGTAGATCTACTCTTGTACTACCCATATCATCAATATTAATCAAGCAGGACGTAGGGTTTTACCTCCATCAAGAGGGCCCGAACCTGGGTAAAACATCGTGTCCCCTGCCTCCTGTTACCATCCAGCCTAGACGCACAGTTCGGGACCCCCTACCCGAGATCCGCCGGTTTTGACACCGACAGTAGTCCTTTCGATAAGTAAGAGTGTCGAACCCAACGAGGAGCAGAAGGAAATGATAAGCGGTTTTCAGCAAGGTATTCTCTGCAAGTACTGACATAAGTGGTAACAGATAATTTTGTGATAAGATCATTTTTAACGAGTAACAAGTAACAAAAGTAAATAAAGTGCAGCAAGGTGGCCCAATCCTTTTTGTAGCAAAGGACAAGCCTGGACAAAATCTTATATAAGGAAAAGTGCTCCCGAGGACACATGGGAATATCGTCAAGCTAGTTTTCATCATGTTCATATGATTCGCGTTTGGTACTTTGATAATTTGACATGTGGGTGGACCGGTGCTTGGGTGCTGTTCTTACTTGAACATGCATCCCACTTATGATTAACCTCTATTGCAAGCATCCGCAACTACAACAAAAGTATTAAGGTTAACCTAACCATAGCATGAAACATATGGAACCAAATCAGCCCCTTACGAAACAACGCATAAACTAGGGTTTAAGCTTCTGTCACTCTAGCAACCCATCATCTACTTATTACTTCCCAATGCCTTCCTCTAGGCCCAAATAATGGTGAAGTGTTATGTAGTCGACGTTCACATAACACCATTAGAGGCTAGACAAGATACATCTCATCAAAATATCGAACGAATACCAAATTCACATGACTACTAATAGCAAGACTTCTCCCATGTCCTCGGGAACAAAAGTAACTACTCACAAAGCATAAACATGTTCATAATCAGAGGGGTAATAATATGCATAAAGGATCTGAACATATGATCTTCCACCAATTAAACCAACTAGCATCAACTACAAGGAGTAATTAACACTACTAGCAACCTACTAGCACCAATCCCGAACTTGGAGACAAGAATTGGATATAATAGATGAACTAGGGTTTTGAGATGAGATGGTGTTGATGAAGATGTTGATGGAGATTGCCCTCTCCCGATGAGAGGAGCATTGGTGATGACGATGGCAATGATTTCACCCTCCGGGAGAAAAGACAGCTCTGCCGGAGCTCTAGATTGGATCCGCCAAGGTTCCGCCTCGTGGAGGCGGAGTTTCGTCCCAAAAGGTTGCTTCTTATTTTTTCTCGACGAAAGACTTCATATAGGAGAAGATGGTCATCGGAGAGCCACCAGGGGGCCCACGAGGTAGGGGGGTGCGCCCTAGGGGGGCGCGCCCCCCACCCTCGTGGAAAGGGTGTGGGCCCCCTGGTCTTCATCTTTGGCGAGGATTTTTCGTTATTTATTATAAGGTATTCCGTGGAGTTTCAGGACTTTTGGAGTTGTGCAGAATAGGTGTCTAATATTTGCTCCTTTTCCAGCCCAGAATTCCAGCTACTGGCATTCTCCCTCCTTATGTAAACCTTATAAAATAAGAGAGAATAGCCATAAGTATTGTGACATAATGTGAAATAACAGCCCATAATGCAATAAATATCGATATAAAAGCATGATGCAAAATGGACGTATCATGGGTATATATAGGAGGAAGAAGTACGTCGGTGGAGCAACAGGGGGCCCACGAGGGTGGGGGGCGCGCCTAGTATGGTAGGGCGCGCCCCCTACCTCGTGGCCTCCTGTTACGTGCCTTGGCGTAGGTTCCAAGTCTCCTAAGTTGTATTCGATGAGAAAATCACGTTCCCGAAGGTTTCATTCCGTTTGGACTCCGTTATATATTCCTTTTCTTCGAAACCCTAAAACAGGCAAAAAACAGCAATTCTGGGCTGAGCCTCCGGTTAATAGGTTAGTCCCAAAAATAATATAAAAGTGGATAATAAAGCCCAATAAAGTCCAAAACAGTAGATAATATAGCATGGAGCAATCAAAAATTATAGATACGTTGGAGACATATCAAGCATCCCCAAGCTTAATTCCTGCTCGTCCTCGAGTAGGTAAATGATAAAAACATAATTTTTGATGCGGAGTGCTACTTGGCATAATTTTAATGTAATTCTTCTTAATTGTGGTATGAATATTCACATCCGAAAGATTCAAGACAAAAGTTCATATTGACATAAAAATAATAATACTTCAAGCATACTAACAAAGCAATTATGTCTTCTCAAAATAACATGGCCAAACAAAGTCCATCCCTACAAAATCATATAGTTTAGTCATGCTCCATTTTCGTCACACAAGAATGCTCTCATCATGCACAACCCCGATGACAAGCCAAGCAATTGTTTCATACTTTAGTAATCTCAAACCTATAAACTTTCACGCAATATATGAGCACGAGCCATGGACATAGCACTATTGGTGGAATAGAATATAGTGAGGGGGTTATGTGGAGAAGACAAAAAGGAGAAAGTCTCACATCAACGAAGCTAATCAATGGGCTATGGAGATGCCCACCGATTGATGTTGATGCAAGGAGTAGGGATTACCATGCAATGGATGCACTAGAGCTATAAATGTATGAAAGCTCAACAAAAGAAACTAAGTGGGTGTGCATCCAACTTGCTTGCTCACGAAGACCTAGGGAACTTGAGGAGGCCCATTGTTGGAATATACAAGCCAAGTTCTATAATGAAAATTCCCATTAGTATATGAAAGTGACAAAATAAGAGACTCTCTATCATGAAGATTACGGTGCTACTTTGAAGCACAAGTGTGGCAAAGGATAGTAACATTGTCCCTTCTCTCTTTTTCTCTCATTTTTTTGGCCTTTCTTTTTTTATATATGTCCTTTCTCTCCCTTTTTTTCTAATTCCTCACTTGGGACAATTCTCTAGAAAATGATGATCATCACACTTCTATTTATATACAACTCAATGATTACAACTCGATACTAGAACAAAAGATGACTCTATATGAATGCGTCCGGCGGTGTACCGAGATATGCAATGGACCAAGAGTGACATGTATGAAAGAATTATGAACGGTTGCTTTGCCACAAATACTATGTCAACTACATGATCATGCTAAGAAATATGACAATAATGAATGTGTCATGATAAACGGAATGGTGGAAAGTTGCATGGCAATATATCTCAGAATGGCTATGGAAATGCCATAACAGGTAGGTGTGGTGGCTGTTTTGAGGAAGATATAAGGAGGTTTATGTGTGAAAGAGCGTATCGTATCACGGGGTTTGGATGCACCGGCAAAGTTTGCGCCAACTCTCAATGTGAGAAAGGGCAATGGACGATAGCGAAGAGGCTAGCAAGGATGGAAGGGTGAGAGTGCATATAATCCATGGACTCAACGTTAGTCATAAAGAACTCACATACTTATTGCAAAAATCTACAAGTCATCAAAAACCTCGGCACTACTCACATGCTCCTAGGGGGGTAGATTGGTAGGAAAAGACCATCGCTCGTCCCCGACCGCCACTCATAAGGAGGACAATCAAATAACACCTCATGTTTCAAATTTGTTACATAATGTTTACCATACGTGCATGCTACGGGACTTGCAAATTTCAACACAAGCATTTCTCAATTTCACAACTACTCAACTAGCACGACTTTGATATTATTACCTCCATATCTCAAAACAATCATGAAGCATCAAACTTCTCTTAGTATTCAAAACACTCATAAGAAAATTTTACTAATCTTGAATACCTAGCATATTAGGATTTTAAGCAAATTACCATGCTATTTAAGACTCTCAAAATATTCTAAGTGAAGCATGAGAGATCAATAGTTTCTCTAAAACAAATCCACCATCGTGCTCTAAAAGATATAAGTGAAGTACTAGAGCAAAACTATATAACACAAAAGATATAAGCGAAGCACATAGAGTATTCTAACAAATTCCAAATCATGTATGGCTCTCTCAAAAGGTGTGTACAGCAAGGATGATTGTGGAAAACTAAAAGTAAAGAATCAAATCATACAAGACGCTCCAAGCAAAACACATATCATGTGGTGAATAAAAATATAGCTCCAAGTAAAGTTACCGATAGAAGTAGACGAAAGAGGGGATGCCTTCCGGGGCATCCCCAAGATTTGTATTTTAGGTGTCCTTAGATTATCATTAGGGTGCCATGGGCATCCCCAAGCTTAGGCTCTTGCCACTCCTTGTTCCATAATCCATCAAATCTTTACCCAAAACTTGAAAACTTCACAACACAAAACTCAAAGTAGAAAATCTCGTGAGCTCCGTTAGCGAAAGAAAACAAAAGACCACTTCAAGGTATTGTAATTAACTCATTCTTTATTTATATTGGTGCCAAACCTACTGTATTCCAACTTCTCTATGGTTTATAAACTATTTTACTAGCCATAGATTCATCAAAATAAGCAAACAACACACGAAAAACAGAATCTGTCAAAAACAGAACAGTCTGTAGTAATCTGTAGCTAGCTTAAGATCTGGAACCCCAAAATTCTAAAATAAATTGCTGGACGTGTGGAATTTATCTATTAATCATATGCAAACGAATTAACCGAATAGCACTTTCCAAATAAAAATGGCAGCAGTTCTCGTGAGCGCTAAAGATTCTGTTTTTTACAGCAAGTGTAACAAGACTTTCCCCCAGTCTTCCCAACGGTTCTACTTGGCACAAACACTAACTAAACACAAAAAACACAACCTAAACAGAGGCTAGATAAATTATTTATTACTAAACAGGAGGAAAAGGCAAGGAATAAAAATAAAATTGGGTTGCCTCCCAACAAGCGCTATCGTTTAACGCACCAACTAGTCATAACAAGCAAGGATAGATCTAGGTATTGCCATCTTTGGTAGGCAATCCATAAGTGGCTCTCATAATAGATTCATAAGGTAATTTAATTTTCTTTCTAGGAAAGTGTTCCATGCCTTTCCTTAATTGAAATTGGAATCTAATATTTCCTTCCTTCATATCAATAATTGCACCAATCGTTCTAAGGAAAGGTCTACCAAGAATAATAGGACATGAAGGATTGCAATCTATGTCAAGAACAACAAAATCTACGGGCACATAATTCCTATTTGCAACAATAAGAACATCATTAATTCTTCCCATAGGTTTCTTAATAGTGGAATCCGCAAGGTGCAAGTTTAGAGAGCAATCATCAAAATCACGGAAACCTAACAAATCACACAAAGTCTTTGGAATCGTGGAAACACTAGCACCCAAGTCACATAAAGCATAGCATTCATGATCTTTAATTTTAATTTTAATAGTTGGTTCCCACTCATCATAGAGTTTTCTAGGGATAGAAACTTCCAATTCAAGTTTTTCTTCATAAGATTGCATCAAGGCATCAACGATATGTTTAGTAAACGCTTTATTTTGACTATAAGCGTGAGGAGAATTTAGCACGGATTGCAACAAGGAAATACAATCAATCAAAGAGCAATTTTCATAGTTAAATTCCTTGAAATCCATAATAGTGGGTTTAGCAACATCTAGGGTTTTAATTTCTTCAATCCCACTTTTATCAATTTTAGCATCAAGATCAAAAAAATTCGAATTCTTGGAACGCCTTCTAGGTAAAGGTGGATCATATTCAGTCCCATCATTATCAAGATTCATATTTCAAAACAAAGATTTAATAGGGGACACATCAATAACTTTTAGATCTCCATCTTTATTTTCATAGGAACTAGAAGAACACGCTCTTATAAAGGCATCTTTCTTAGCACGCATCCTAGCGGTTCTTTCTTTGCACTCATCAATGGAAATTCTCATGGCTTTGAGAGACTCATTGATATCATGCTTAGGTGGAATAGATCTAAGTTTCAAAGAATCAACATCAAGAGAAATCCTATCAACGTTCCTAGCCAACTCATCAATCTTAAGAAATTTTTCTTCAATCATAGCATTGAAACTCTTTTGCGAAGTAATAAATTCTTTAATATTCGATTCAAAATCAGAGGGCATCTTATTATAATTTCCATAAAAATTGTTGTAGGAATTACCATAATTATTAGAGGGATTACTAGGATAAGGCCTAGGATTAAAATTTCCTCTATATGCGTTGTTACCAAAATTGTTCCTACCAACAAAATTCACATCCATAGATTCATTATTATTCTCAATCAAAGTAGACACGGGCAAATCATTAGGATCGGAAGAAACACTCTTACTAGCAAATAATGTCATAATTTCATTCATCTTTCCACTCAAAACATTAATTTCTTCTATCGCATGCACCTTTTTATTAGTAGATCTTTTAGTATGCCATTGAGAATAATTAACCATAATATTATCTAGGAGTTTAGTAGCTTCTCCTAAAGTGATTTCCATAAAAGTGCCTCCCGCAGCCGAATCTAAAAGATTACTAGAAGCAAAATTCAATCCGGCATAAAAAAATTGTATAATCATCCACAAATTTAAACCATGAGTAGGGCAATTACGTATCATTAGTTTCATTCTCTCCCAAGCTTGTGCAACATGTTCATGATCAAGTTGCTTAAAATTCAAAGTATCGTTTCTAAGAGAGATGATCTTAGCAGGAGGAAAATACTTAGAGATAAAAGCATCTTTGCACTTGTTCCATGAATCAATACTATTTTTAGGCAAAGACGAAAACCAAGCTTTAGCACGATCTCTAAGCGAAAAAGGAAATAGCTTCAATTTAACAATATCATTACCACATCTTTCTTGTTTTGCATATCACACAAATCAATGAAGCTATTTAGATGGGTAGCGGCATCTTCACTTGGAAGGCCGGAAAACGGATCTTTCATGACAAGATTCAGCCAAGCAGTATTAATTTCACAAGATTCAGCATAGGTAACAGGAGCAATCGGAGTGCTAATAAAATCATTATTGTTGGTATTGGTGAAGTCACACAATTTAGTGTTATCTTGAGCCATCGTGACAAGCAAGCAAACTAAAACACAAGCAAACAAAAAGCAAGCGGGCAAAAACAGGCAAATAGAGAAAGAGAGGGAGGATAGAGAGAGAGAGAGGGAGAATAAAATGGCAAGGGTGAAGTGGGGAGAGGAAAACGAGAGGCAAATGGCAAATAATGTAATGCGGGAGATAAGGGTATGTGATGGGTACTTGGTATATTGACTTTTGCGTAGACCTCCCCGGCAACGGCGCCAGAAAACCTTCTTGCTACCTCTTGAGCACTGCGTTGGTTTTCCCCGAAGAGGAAGGGATGATGCAGCAAAGTAGCGTAAGTATTTCCCTCAGTTTTTTAGAACCAAGGTATCAATCCAGTAGGAGGCTACGCGTGAGTCCCTCGCACCTGCACAAAACAAATAAATCCTCGCAACCAACGCGATAAGGGGTTGTCAATCCCTACACGGCCACTTACGAGAGTGAGATCTGATAGATATGATACGATAATATTTTTGATATTTTTGTGATAAAGATGCGAAGTAAAATAAAAGCAAAGTAAAAAAAGCAAAGGAAATAACTAAGTATTGAGAGATTAATATGATGAAGATAGACCCGGGGGCCATAGGTTTCACTAGTGGCTTCTCTCGAGAGCATAAGTATTCTATGGTGGGTGAACAAATTACTGTTGAGCAATTGACAGAATTGAGCATAGTTATCAGAATATCTAGGTATGATCATGTATATAGGCATCACGTCCGAGACAAGTAGACCGACTCCTGCCTGCATCTACTACTATTACTCCACTCATCGACCGCTATCCAGCATGCATCTAGAGTATTAAGTTAATGAAAACAGAGTAACGCCTTAAGAAAGATGACATGATGTAGAGGGATAGACTCATGCAATATGAAGAAAACCCCATCTTGTTATCCTCGATGGCAACAATACAATACGTGCCTTGCTTCCCTTACTGTCACCGGGAAAGGACACTGCAAGATTGAACCCAAAGCTAAGCACTTCTCCCATTGCAAGAAAGATTAATCTAGTAGGACAAACCAAACTGATAATTCGAAGAGACTTGCAAAGATAACCAATCATACATAAAAGAATTTAGAGAAGATACAAATATTGTTCATAGATAGACTTGATCATAAACCCACAATTCATCAGCCTCAACAAACACACCGCAAAAAGAACATTACATCGAATACATCTCCACAAGAGAGGGGGAGAACATTGTATTGAGATCCAAAAAGAGAGAAGAAGCCATCTAGCTACTAACTATGGACCCGTAGGTCTGAGGTGAACTACTCACACTTCATCGGAGGTGTTATGGTGTTGATGTAGAAGCCCTCCATGATCGATGCCCCCTCCGGCGGAGCTCCGGAATAGGCCCCAAGATGGGATCTCGTGGATACAGAAAGTTGCGGCGGTGGAATTAGGGTTTTGGCTCCGTATCTGATCATTTGGGGGTACATAGGTATATATAGGAGGAAGGAGTACGTCGGTGGAGCAACAGGGGGGCCACGAGGGTGGAGGGCGTGCCCCCTACCTCATGGCCTCCTCTTTTGTGTCTTGATGTAGGGTCCAAGTCTCCTGGGTCTTGTTTGTTGAGAAAATCACGTTCCCGAAGGTTTCATTCCGTTTGGACTCCGCTTGATATTCCTTTTCTTCGAAACCCTAAAACAGGCAAAAAACAGGAATTCTGGGCTGGGCCTCCGGTTAATAGGTTAGTCCCAAAAATAATATAAAAGTGGATAATAAAGCCCAATAATGTCCAAAACAGTAGATAATATAGCATGGAGCAATCAAAAATTATTCAATTGCCGGCGATGAGGGTGAAGGGGAAGCCCGCACGCATGATTTTGAGAAGCCCGGTGTTCAGGTCCGCCTCCCGAAACAAGAGGGCGAGCATATTGCCAACTTTATTGATAACTGCAGCTCAACCAGTGCATATGCTACTTCTGATTGATCTTGTGGAGCATATATGAATCCATGCTAGAAATCAGTAAAGTTTGCTTTTAATTTTTCAACTATGCACTATGAACAATTTTTATGCTTGCACTATTGTTCGATTATGTATTCTTAAATATGAATTATTTGTATTTGTGTGCACTACTCATTGTTTGGCCACGATGATCGACATGCATGTAGTTGATGTTTCAAAGTAGGTATGGTTGTAAATGGGGCCATTCGAGGGCAGGCCTGTCACTTTCTGCGGGTCCATCTGCGGATGTTTTGAAAGTAGGCGATGTGGTTGTAAATGAGGTCATTCGCTCTGGCTAATATTGCTGAGGACGAGGATGCCGAAGGGACCGAGCGCGCCGTGGTTGGCAGCACCGCTGCCGCTGCTGCAGTTGGAGCTGACATCGGCCTCGTTGAGGGCGGAGATGGCAGAAGCGTTGAGGCGGAGTGACACCTCAATGTCGAGTTGATCAGCTTGGCGGAGGTGGGGGAGACGGAGTCAGTGTCTAGTGTGATGTTGCTGAAGTCCATGGAATTGCGACGAAGGGTGTCAATCTCTTCCACCGGCCATTGCAGGAGGTTCGTTCGGGTCTTCTCGTCAAGTGTCATGGTTCTTGGAATTATCTGCCGCAATCATACATCATTAACTAGTTAGTTCAATAGTTAAGCTAATTTTCAAAAAAAAAGTTCAATAGTTAAGATAGGCAAGTCCATCGATCATTTTTCGAATGGCCAGTGCCAAAGTGACTGAATAGGTAAGTCACCAATCCAATCCCTCATTAGGAATGCACATTAACATCAATAATTTAAAAACACATGACTCCAATGATTCTTATTTAAGTAATAATGGCGACACATGATGTATCATCTATCTGTCAAGCATGCATAATGCAGGAGTGGAACTATTGATGATAAATGCAAGGTAAAACAAAACAATCATATCTATGCTTACTAAACGTACCTGGAGGGATGCCCAGCCCTTGGTGACGTTACTCCTCTTGGAGTCGGTCTCACCGACATACCCCACAACACTTCCCGCTGCTTGGACGAATCATAGAATGTTGTGGACGCAAAAAGCTTTCCCCAGTTGTACCTCAGCCAATCTCATCCGCCTCCGGTTCCAATGACGTCCACCTATTAGTCGTCTTGTTGTACCTCCCCAAAGCATAGTTGTCATGCCTTTCATCATCCATACTAGCCGGGGATCAGCTCGTACTTGATGAAACCTTTTGTCTTGTACATGAAGGCGATGTCGGCATGGACATGGTTGTCCTTGGACCCGATGATGGTGCGCCACGTCTTGTCGGAATTCTCAAACCAGGCGGTGGTGTGGTCGCGAAAGTCATACTCGTGGACGCCGGATGGCGGGAGAATTACAGGGTTTGTAGGGTGCTTGGTGCAGTTGCGGAGGAGAGGGTCATTGGGGTGGGCTAGACACTAGACCTGCGTGGAGTTGTTGGAGTTCCGTGCGTAAAGCAAGATGACCTTGCCATCGGGTAGCACGGTGGCGGGGCTCGTGAAGACGTCGTTGATGTCGTACCAGCGGTTGGGGACCATGGCGAAGGATAGGTGGTGCCAGTGGAACATGTCACGGGACACGGCATGGCCCCACACCACGCCATGTGGGTTATGCTGGTAGAAGAAGTGATACCATCCACGGTAGTACATCAGACCTGCATATTGATATCCAGAAAGCTTACTTCCTGTCAACTCGACATTAGCGACAGAGACGAATGATTCCCGCTTGGTCGGATTCGCTCCTTTCCCTCCCCGCACGCCCACATTCGCTTGGCGAGATTCAGGCCCAATACCGCTCCCGTCATTTTTATTCTCCGCGCTCGCTAAGCCAAAAAATGACAGAACTAGGATTCGCTCCCTTGACCTCATGAGTGGAAACGTAGTGTAGTAACCATCTACTAAGTAGTTGTTGTGGTTGATTAGTATTTAAGTTGATTTTGTACATTTGTAAAAGTTGATTCTGCTCCCCTTCAACATGGATCGAGTCGCTGCCCTCGAATGATTTTTCTGAGAAAAACTAAGGCCTGCATCTCATACGTTCTACCATATTTTTCACAGATTTTAAATGAACAAAAATTGTTGCGGTGAGTGAGAATCAAATCTAAGTCCTCATGTCATAACTTTGACCCTTAAAAACTTGTTAAAACATTCTTCGCAACTTTCTGTTGTGAATAGCATGATAATTTACGCATCGCAAATCCAACAACTTACATGCAAAAAGGGTGTTAACTTTAAACGGATTTTTCTTCTGTTGAAAACATACCCCCGGTAACTACTGTGTTAATATCGTGATAATTTGCACATGCAGTGCTGATAACTTACTTAGCCGAAACGTGGTAACTTTTGAGCCGGAGATTTTTTTTTCTTGAAAAACACACCCGGTAACTCATGTATAAATAACTTGGTATAGACGTACAATAGACCTGATAACTTACTTAGCCCAGACGTCATAATTTTCTTGTCTTGGATTTTTTTATTGAAACATACATCTGATAATTTACGTATAAACACCATGGTAATTGTGGAATGAGATTTTTTTTGTTCTAAACGTACCCTCGACAACTCTTGTGTAATTACATACAAACAACATGTTAACTTTCACCCAGAGATTTCTTTTGTTGAAACATCCCCAGCAAATTTTTGTGTTAATATCATAACAATTTATGCATTGTAGACATGATAATGTACATCCAAACAAATTGATAACTTTTTATCCAGTCACCAAAAGTTGTTGAAACATACCCGGTAATTTATGTGTAAATTAGATGATAATTTATACACAATAGACCTGATAACTTACATATAAACACATTGATAACTTTTAACCATAGGCGAAAAAGGTTGCAGAAATATACCCAGAAAATTTAAGTGTAAATAGCATGGTAATTTATGCAACATACACCCACTAACTTACATACAACCCATTGATAACTTTTTACCCATGAGAAAAAATTGTTGAAACATGCCTCGGTAACTACCGTGTAAATATCAATGGTCGTTTATGCCCCTGGACCTCATAACTTACATTCAACCACCATGGTAACTTTGACTTCGAGGAAAAAATGTTGAAACATAACTTCTCCCGTAATTTTTATGTAAATTTATGGTAATTTTGCAGACCACAGACCTAATAACTTAAGTTTAAACACCATGGTAACTTTCATCCAAGAAAAAAATTTGTCGAAACATACCCCAGTGTGAAGTTACCACTGCCCCATGCTAAAGTTATGACGCTTCTCATGATATAGTCATTAACTTTCTCATAATGTAGTTATCGGGGTTATTATAGTATAGTTATCATGTGGTTCGTAATTTGTGTTCAACCTCAATTGTTGGGAATTTGTTTACAAATTGTAAAAAAGAGCTCAAGTTTATAAAATTTTCATACAATTTAAAATTCCAAAATTGTTGACAAATTTCAAGAAATGGTTAGGATATAAGAAAACATTCATGTTGATTAATAATGACTGACATTGCAAATAACCGAAGCATTTAAATTAGGAAAAACTATATGCTCGCGGATGCACCTGTCTGGCCTAGTCTAGCACACTCCTTCTAACTGGTGGTTTTTTGGACTATGCTAAATAACTCCAGCTTCTTGCAGCATCCTGGCACAGACATATGAGGCACCCATGCCAGGTTTGAACGACTTTTGACACCGTTTGCACGTTACGACACATCCGGCCATTTATCGGTCCTTCTTCACAGAGAAAACTTCAGAAAACGCAAAACTTGTCAAAAATCCGAACAACTTGGCATGATGCCTTGAATTGGTCATGAAAGCTGGTGGAAAAAATTGAGGCCATTTGATGTATTTCAACTTACTTTCAAACGGGCGCTTCTCTCGCCCTAGCTGGAAACCATCCGTTACACATGGTCCATTTTTGGACATCCTTCAAATGAACCCAACTTCCGCGAGCAGGTGGGCATCCCATGATAGGAATCCATGCCTGGTTCGAACAACTTTCGAAACCATATGCAAGTTGCAGCATGTCCAACCATTTTATCGGCCTTTTTCTATGAAGAAAACTTCAGAAAATACAAAACTTGTTGAAAACCCAATGAATTTTCTATGGTACCTTTAATTGGTATTACAAGGACAGGAAAAAGAATTGGGGTCATTTAAGAGATGTCGAGAATTGAGGTGCTCCCAAACAGACCCTTCCCGCCCACTCGAACACTCGCCGTTGAACATAATTTTTTTTTTGGAAATCTCAGGATTGACAACAAATTTTGCAGCTAGGTGGGCATGCCCATGTTAGGTATCCATGCGAGGTTTGAAATTTTTTCAAAACTGTATGCAAGTTGCAACACATCCGACCATTTATCGGTCTTTTTTGACTGAGAAAACTCCAGAAATACAAAGTGAAGCGAGCGATCGACATGATACGAGTCAGCACACTTTGAACGAGCAATCGATTTTGGGAACATTTTAGAAGGTTCCATGAGCTTTTTCCGGTTTTCTTCATGTTTTTAATTTTAGTTCCTTTTCTTTTCCCTTCTTTTTTCCTTGTTATTTCCGTCTCCTTTTTGTTTTCCATAATTTCAGAATTTTCAAAATATTTTTGAAATGTTTCTTTTTTGGTTCCTTTTTGTTTTCCATAAATTCAAAATTTTCAAAAAAAATTATGAATTTCCTTTTTATTTCCTCATATATTCAAAATTTGTTCATGTTTTTCAAATGTATTCATGTTTCAAAATAAGTACAGAACACCAAATTCCATTGAAAGTTCAAAGTTCCAATTTGTTCATTTTCCAAGATAGTCATGTTAAAAGTATTTCATCGTATTGAAGAAACTATTCACCGTACATTGGTAAAATGTTCACTTTGTATAAAAAGTTTTCATCCTGTATAGAAATTTAATTCAGCGTGCATTTCAAAATATATTAGCATATATTTAAAAAATTACTCCCTCCGTCCCATAATATAAGAATGTTTTTGACACTAGTATAGTGATAAAAACATTTTTATATTATGGGACAGAGGAGTAGTTTGTATTTGAATAAAATTCACCATATACTAAGAAAATGTTCAGTCTGTATATTAAATTCACTTTAAAAATCACATTTAAGAAAAGAATATTCGAAATTTGTTTACAACATAGAAACATTGTTCGCATTTTCAAGAAATTTTGTTCACATTGTTTTGCAAAAAGTATTGAAAAGTATTAAAAAAAGGGATCTGCCGCTTTAATTAGTACTTTAAACATTAGCGCTGCCTTTAAGCTGTCCTAAGTCACTAGGTCGTCTAGTTAGCATCGGTTGCATGCATGACGAGCTTGTGAGTTCAACTCCCGTCTCAACTGCTTTTATACTTTTCGGGAAATTCCGGCATTCATTCAGCTCTTTCGAATTGAGCCGGCCCGTTTGCTGGCCACCTTTAGCGAAAACTAGACTATTACGTGCATGTATTAATACATATATGACAGACTACCATATAATTTATGAAAGGTCTATATTGCCCTTTATACGCTTTGTGAGCGGATGTACTGAAGCGGGGCTCAAATATTAATCGATTGAACATTGGGGTATTGGTCACCGTCCATACATGTAGCTCTTGGCCGGCTCCAAATGGAACCCTGTCCGCTGTCACTGCAGCATTGTGTTGCTCCACAGGAAGTCGTCGCCATCAATGATGCCGCCGTCCTTTGCTTGCGGGCGCCCGCCACCCTGCCGCCAATGATGCCTTCTCCGTCGCTGCCAGGAGCCTCGGTGTGACAGCAGCCTGCCTATATCGCCGGCCGGGTCCACCCTGGCTCCTCCGAGAACATGGGCGATGAGGAGCACGACCATGCCCAAGGCAGAGAGCACGGCGGCACACGCACGCCGCCTCTGGTCCGCTGTTCCGCTGGGGTGGCACATGACTCCATGACGGCGGAGAATTCAAACAGAGAATGTGGCGCTTGGATCTTGCTTCGGCGGGATGGCACGAAAGGTCTATATATATAGTGCTCCACAATATGTTGAGCTGGGAGATCATCTAAACAAAAAATAAGAATACATTTAAACAGTACATCGCAATTTGTTAGCCCAGGGATTATCCTAGTAATAAAAATTAGCACTTAGGTTAAAAAACTACTACTCCACAATGTTGGTAATCGAGAGGTTATGAATACTCCAATTAAATAGCACTCCGATGATACCAAATATCCAAAGAAAAATTATTTGACAAACATATTGGACACCACAAGGAATCTAGTGTATGTGTGCCCACATTGCGTGCTTGGGTGTTGTATTTATTGTTTCGCATACTTGTTGGGAAATGTCACAAAGTACTATAATATCAATACAAATGATCCATTACATTACCACGAATGTGTGTATAACATATTTGACATTAAACTCAAGAGAATGAAAACTCTATCGTAATCTGCTAACTAGATCTATCTGATGGAACTGGAACAAATTTGACACTAAACTCAAAAAGTAAAAAGTTCAGAATTTAGTCTCGTCCTTCAACATATGGCTTTAATGGCGATGAGGCCATCTCGTGCACCACGAGCTTCTCGGCGGTAACTGTGGAGCCAGTGGCATTGTTGAAAACATATACCCCACCTGCCGCGTTAATTGCCTCCGTCGGGTACACCCGCGACGTTGCAGTCAACCTCCCTCCCATCACAAAGCTCTCCACTATCGAATGATCCACAAGCACCCTAGCAGATAATGCCTCTCCATGGAGCACCGGCACGGTGCTTCCAACTACCCGCTTCACCGGCTCCTTGGCCCGAGATGACCGCGACTCGTCGTGGCAGAAGTGGGTCCGGAGGCCCCCATCGAGGCCCCTGGACACGTAGAAGTACACCGCCGTTTGTTCACTGCGGCTCTTGGTGGCATGGATGAGGAGGCCAAAGGGTCCGAGCACGCCACGGTTGGTAGCACCGCCGCTGGTACTGCAATTGTAGCTGACGTCGGCCTCGTTCAGGGCAGCGACAGCGGAAGCATTGAGCCGGAAGAAGGCCTCGATGTCGAGTTGAGCAGCTTGGTGCAGGCGGAGGGGGATGACAGAGCCGGTCCCGACGGTGATGCTACCGAAATTGGTTGTGTTATAGCGGAGGGTGTCAATCTCCTCCACCGGCCATTGGAGTAGGTTCGTCCGGGTCTTTTCATCCAGCACCACTGTCCTTGGAATCGCCTACACGCTCAACATGCACCAGTCATTAGTTAGTTCTTCGAGCAAGTATGTCCTCAAGTATGAATGCACATTGACGCCAATAATATTTTGGGAAAAAAACGACCAAAATGATTATTGTTTATAAGTAACAATGGCGCGGCATATACTGCAGCAGATAGGGAGGAAGGAAAATGTCCTGATTTGGCCATGTTAGCACGGACTCGAAAAGATAACCTGTTGGAAGACGCGATAGGTATTCAATTAACATGTACTGATTGATCGATTGATATATGCATGCAGTGATATACTCAATCTTCAAGAGGTAATGCATGATATATCTATTTGAGCATGCATAACTAACCGATCTTTATCGGAAAAAAATGCATAACGGACTAATAGAACTACTGATAGATGGTAAACACAAGATAAAACAATCACATCAATGTACGATAAAGATACCTGGAGGTTTGCCCATCCCTTGGCGATGTCGGTAAGGTTGGAGTCGGTCTCACCGACATACCCCCAGCTCACGCGCCGCCGCTTCGCAGGATCATAGAAGGATGTGGACGCAAATAACTTTCCCCAGTTGTACCTCAGGCCGATCCCCACATCCAATTCCGGGTCCAAGGGCGTCCACTTGTTGGCCGCCGCATCGAACCTCCCCAGCGCGTAGTAGTCGTGCCGTTCATCGTCCATGCTCGCCTTCAAGACATACAACTCCTTCTCTGATGAATTCTTGCTGTCACCGACGGGGTATAAGTCGACGCACTCCCACATGCCAGTGCCTTCAACGCGGTGGACCGGGTGCGGAATGAGCTCGAAGTTGATGAAGTCTTTCGTCTTGTACATGAGGGCTATGCCGGCATGACCATGGTCGTCCTTGGACCCAATCATGGTGCGCCACGTGTTATCAAACTTATCGAACCATGCAGTCATAGGGTCGCGGAAGTCTTTTTTATAGGTCCCAGGGGGTGGGAAGAGGACGGGATTGCCCGGGTACTTCGTCCAGGTGCGGAGGAGGGGGTCATTAGGGTCCGCAGGTTCGGCAAGGCACTGAACCTGGGCAAGGTCGTCCGTGTTGCCCGTATAGAGCACGACGACCTTGCTGTTGGGGAGCAAGGTGGCGGAGCCCGTCAAGACGCCGTTGCTCTCGTACCAGTGCTCGGGGACCATGGCGAGGGGCAGGCTGCGCCAATTGACCATGTCCCGCGACACGGCGTGGCCCCATGAGATGTTGCCCCATGTTTCACCCCCCGGGTTGTACTGGTAGAAGAAGTGGTACCATCCACGGTAGTACATCGGAGCTGCATGTTGTGTTAGAATTAGGTAATAGTTCCACAGCTGATAGACAGATAGACAGCGAGCAAATGATCGATGAACGTACTAACCGTTGGGGTCTGCATGCATGTCGCCGGAGTACATACGCCGCCGGCCGTGAGCAGACAAACAAGAAAGCAGCCATGTCAGCTTCGTTCTCCATAGATACATCAAACCTTGAGAAAAATAAACCGAAATACTGGTCACCGACCGTTCATGTAGTGCTTGTCCGGCTGGAAATGGAACCCTGTGCGCTGCCACTGCAGCATGGCGTTGCTCCACGGGAACCGGTCCTTGTTGCCGCCGCCACCTTCCCCCGTGCTACTCTCCGTCTCTGCCAGGACACGGGCCCTGACATGCCCGTCACTGGACACCCTGGCCACGGTGAGCGTGTGGGCGACAAGGAGCGCGGCCACGGCCGAGATGGCCAAGACGGCGGCGCATGCGCGCCACCTAAACCCACCGCTGGTCCGGTAAGGCATGGCGTGTGACTCCATCACGGCAGGCGAACAACAGTTGGAACAAAGAGAATTTGTTCCACTCTTGCTTCAGCTCAAACCGAGAATGTGTTGGGCCGCTCAGCCAAGCGGAGGGATTTATAGTGGATTTGGGCACGGGCAATAATGCCCATAGATTTGACCAGACCGAATATTGATAACGCGTTCTCTTCAATGCCGCAAGCCCATCGAGAGATCAACCAAATCAAATCTGGGTAGCCAAGCTCCCTAAAAACTATGTCGAAAAAGGTTCTCCCTCCATTCCCTAATATAAGGCCTTTTAACTTTTTCTTGATTCGTGTATATCTAGACACATATTAGTATGTATGTCCACTCATTTTAGTATGTATGTAGTCAATATTCTGTAATAGTTTTTTTTGCAGGGAAATATTTGAGAGCTTTATTCAAATGTAATAGTTACGATGTCTTATATTAGGGAACGGAGGGAGTATTCGACAATAGTCATATGTACATACGGTATGGAGGAAAATCTTTCTATCTTTAATGATCTAATCAGATTATATCCAAATCATAAATAGTACATGAGGAGAGATTTGATACTGTAATAACTCCACAAGAATGCTAGCCATACTCAATGTCATAGATCCCTATAGAATCCCACAGAAACCCATGTTCGATAAAAGTTGTACCCACGGTTTGGAGGGACATCATTCATATCTTTTCAAGATCCACCCTGAGAGATTATCCAAATCTCCACTCCTAATGGAGCAGTTGGTAGGATTGCGTCCAGATTTTTTTTCGTCCAACTACTTTCATCTGGTTTTTTTCAACTAGTTTTTTCGTCCCCTCCCTCACCCCATTTAGTTTCGCATCACCCTCTCACACAACGAAAAAAATGAACGGATCAGAACTTTTCATGTTGGCGCAAATTATCTCTACTTCTAATGGAGCAGTTGGTAGGATTGCGTCCAGGTTTTTTTTGTCCCACCACTTTCGTCTGGTTTCTTTCAACTAGTTTTTTTCGTCCCCTCCCTCACCCCACCGGTTTAGTTTCGTGTCACCCTCTCACACAATAAAAAAAATTGAACGGATCAGAACTTTCGATGCTGGCGCAAATTATTTAGTAATGTTTTTGTGTGAAAGAATCGATCACAATCATTCTCTAAAGATCAAATCTAAATTAATTAACCTTACCTTAAATTGCTCAATTGTTTGTTTCGTTTCGTTTGTTTCTTTCCACCGAATGACCGATCTCTCGATCGATGGTTTCCAAAGATAGCCCACCTCTCATTTTTATCTTTCCTTCGGTTTTATGCCAAAGCGAACTCCCGAAAATCAGCCCACCCCACCCGTTCCTCCTCCCCTTTCTTTCGTACAGAGCCCCGTGCACGATCTGTTAAGAAAAAGAAAACACACGATATCTATTCCACCGCCGCCCCAGTCCTACTCTCCCTTCCCTCCTAGCAGCAGCGGCAGGGGAGTGCCAGCAATGGGACGACGGCGGCGGCAAGCAGAAGGTGGCCGTATAAGTCTATCCCACAGGGTCGTTTATCTCTCACCCTTTTCTTTCTCCAGATCGAAATCGAGATATAGGGCGGTTGACCGGGGGCAACGCTGATGGGGCAGTGGATGTGTGTGCCTGCATCGTTGGAGCGCGAAGAGTGGCGCCGGCACCATGGTTGTGAATGTTGTCCGCGTCGTGAGTCGTGACCAAGAGCTGGGGAGAGGCTGTGGATGTCATTGGGAACGCGGTCGGCGGCCTCCTCAGGGTGGACACGGTCTGGGCGCCCTGACCGAGCGCCGCGACCGGTCTGGACAGGACCGGACCGAAGTTTCCTGACGAAGAACCAATTCATCTATGGTAGCGTCTCTTCTCTACATACATCAAGCTCGTCCCGGGGAACTCCGCCGCCCGCCGGCACCGTCACTGTCAGCACATACTAGGTGTGTGCATCGTCGTTTCCAATTTCAAATTACTGATGAGCTTTTACTGCAATCAAGGTGACTATAATACTAACGGTGTGTGCATCAATTGATTGCAAATTCAGACATCGTTTGTGGGGGACGACCATGATGAAATCGACTTCGAGTTCCTGGGGAGCAAGATGCGGCACACCGACGTGTATGTGTTCACCGACGTGTTTGTCTGCACCCGAAGTGCCCTTCGAGCGAACACACGCGAACTAGAGATTGCTCGAGGAAGAAGGAAGACACATGTATTTTTCGCTCACAAACTTCAGAGCTTTTCTGTTCTATTTCTCTTCTATTTATTCGGACTTACAGAACGGAAACAGGGATTCACGCACCCGGCTTTTGCCGTCATGATCCACGAGCATACCGACGAGGCGTGAGAGTCGCTCAGGCTGTTAGACCCGCCAGCTAAACTAGCTAACAGAAAGAAAGCGTTCGAGCCTAACCTGACGAAAAACCGAAGTTCTAACTGAGATAACTGAAAACGTGACAGGGGCCTGAGATTTATTTAACTGTGTTTGCCAATATCGCTGGCAAGAAGGAGGTGCAGTTCGTGCCCAGCGTGCGTGCATGCACGGGCTGCACCGCTTTATCGCGTCAGCAAGGCCGGGACGTGACGTTGGCGACAAATTTGATGGAGGCAGACGGTGACCGTGGTCGTGGCAGAGAGGATGTGTGCGTCGTGTAGGCGGCGTCCGGCCTAATTCCTGAGCTGTAGGTGGGCTAGCTTGAAAAGTTCGGAGAAGATCCAAGGTACATGTGGCTGTGTGTTGCCAACATACAATCTTGTAGCTTAATTTATGCTGATTATGCATGGCAAAATTTTCTCCAAGAAGATGCAAAATAATTTTAGATAGTCTGTGTGCTAACATACATGCTCCAGATCTGTTTATAATAAGTTTGTATTACCAATTTGCCGTGGCTTCCTTTCGTTCGCTTTGATTACAAAATGCAGAGTTCGTGCTTCAGTCATCCATACCTCAAATCTAATTTTGCTTACTAACTTCACATATATCTGGTGCATGTATATATCTGCAGATGAGGGCTATAAATCACATTGTTTAGGCAATCTCAAATTGCAGAGGTTTTTTTCATTGATAATCCCTCGATAACTTGGACTACTACTCTTATATCTCTTTCCTATTGTGATTTTGTTTTGCAGGTTGTAGTGAATATTGGTGCATTGATATTAATATTTAAAATTGATTGTACTATTCTGAGAAGATGGGTGCATAATAATATGATTTGCTTAAACAAGATATATTGGTCTATCAATCAATACAATAATAGCTGACATTATCTTGGTGGTATGTACAATAGTACTTCATCTGCAAAGTAATATAAGATCTTTTAGATCACTATTTTAGTGATCTAAAAGATCTTATATTAGTTTACGTAGGGATCAGTATTTTGTTCTGCAGATTGAGCCAAACTTAGTGCCATATTACCAAGTTGTGCAACGAATCTCCTGTCTCCCAGTAGCAATTCAATCAAAATTAACTATAAGTTATCCTTTCTATGTAATGATAATAGTTTCCCATTGCTTGAGCAAAACATAATGACGCCGCGGGTACGTCGGCATGTCGTTCATTTTGTATGACAAATAAAGCTGATGTACCCGCTTTCAACATTTCATTATCTTTGGATATATAGAACAGAGGTGAAGCTCAGGAGGTGACGAGATCCAATGCATAATGTGAAAATAGTGCTATTCAATCTAACACGGAAAAGAAAGTGTTGCATAGGGACCTCGCCTAGAGGGCCAACCGAAAACATTAGAATTGCAAAAGGATGGTGGCATTTACAATTGCGTGGAGAGTGCGGTTAAGAAGGAAAGTGAATTTCCATCAGTCGCTATATAAATGGAAGTCAAATACATGCTCGACTGTGATTTCCGAATTAGAATAGTTTTCACATGATGAATTTTTCTTTTGTTATTCCATGCAAAACACGGGCATATTTGTGGCTACATTATATATTTCTTTTCGCAACAAGTTCTTACATGTTTCTCTTTGACAAAGTTCTACAGCAAGCAAGCATCTATAAGATTGATGAAGATTATTGATATTTTGTCACATTGCTTAGAAGAATGATATTCTAATAAAGATCTTTTTTTATCTTCTAGATGTCTCTCTTATCTCTACTATTCCCTACCATTGAAGGAAGTATATAACATCATGTTCGTTTTGCTTCGCTTCATGACACTAATGATCGATTAAAGGAAAAAAAATCACCATCTCGCTCGATCCCACCCGCGTGCAAAAAGATAGTTAAAAAATCAACGGTGGAAGCCCACACATGCATGCCGACTCCACCCTCGATTCCTCGAGCAACCTTTCTCCAATCAACACCTTCCAATCTTCCATCCCCACACCGCCGCCTCACTCACGCCGCCGCCCCGTATGAGTCCCCTCCTCACACACACTCCGCCACCAGTCATGCTCCGGCTGCCATTGGCCCTCCCCCTTTTCCCCCTCTGTGGCTAGCTCTGCCCTCCATCACTGGTTGGCTGGCTGCACCCGCCACACAGTTGTGGAGGGGTCACGGGAGAGGCGGCGGCTAGCTACGGGCTGGATTGGAAAGTGATGCCAGCGATGGAGACCATGCTAATGGGTAGGGCATGGTCAATGGTGGCCTTCACAGTTTTTCTGAGTGAGAGCGAGGTATCGGCCATCGTGCAACCATTGAAATCGAAGCCTGGGCCGAAGTTGGCCGGCGTAAAACCTGACGGACCTGAAGGCCGGTGACGGTTCCGCCACCACCGCACTACCTCTGAACTTGGTGGAGATTCGGAAGGAGAGGGGTGGCAGTGTGGAGACCCCGACACCTCCCGTCGTGACCACGACCACGATCATGACCATGACATCGATAAGAAAGATACTAACTTTGTAAATATTTGCTAGTTTCAAAAGCATTGACATCTTTTCTTATACGAATCTCCTGTCTTCCAATAGGAATTCAATCAAAATTAACTATAAGTTATCCTTAATGGAAATAGTTTCCCATTGCATGAGCAAAACATACTGACGCCGCCTGCATGTCAGTACGTCATGCATTTTCTATGACAAACAGAGTTGATGCACCCACTTTCAACATTTCATTCTCTTTAGATCTATATATAGAACAGAGGTGAACCTCAGCAGATGATGAGATCCAGTGCATAATGTGGAAATATTGCTATTCAATCTAACACAAAAAAGAAAGTGTTGCACAGGGACCTCGCCCGGAGGGCCAACCGAAAACATTAGAATTGCAAACCGACTGTGACATTTACAATTTCAAGGAGAGTGTGGTTACGGAGACATGATGACTGCCAAGAAGAAAAGTGAATCTCCATTGGTCGCTATATAAATGGAAGTCAAATACATGCTCGACTATGATTTCCCAAATTAGAATAATTTTCACATGATGATTTTTTTTTGATATTCCATGCAAAACACGGGCATATTTGTGGCTACATTATATATTTCCCTTTGCAACAAGTTCTTACATGTTTCTCTTTGACAAAGTTCTACAGCAAGCAAGCATCCATAGAATTGATGAAGATTATTGATATCTTGTCACATTGCTTAGAAGATTGATATGCTGGTAAATATCTTTTTTATCTTCTGCATGTCCCTATTATTAAATCTCTATTATGTCTACTATTCCTTACCATTGGAGGAAGTCTATACGCCGTGTTCGTTTTGCTTCGCTTCGTAACACCAATGATCGATCGAAGGAAAAAAATCACCGTCTCGCGCGATCCCACCTGCGTGCAAAAAAAGAGTTAAAAAATCAACGGTGGATTGAACAACAACTGCCGACTCAGGTTCACTCGGAGCATTGGACCATGTTCTTCGACGGTTCTAAAATGCTGAATGGTTCTGGTGCCGGGGTAGTATTGGTCTCCCCCCGAGGAGATAAGCTCAGATATGTTCTTCAAATCCACTTTGATTCCTCCAATAACGAAGCAGAATATGAAGCACTTTTATACGGGTTGCGCATGGCCATTTCACTCGGCGTCCGTCGCCTCATGGTCTATGGCGACTCAGATTTGGTGGTTAATCAAGTGATGAAGGAGTGGGACGTCAGAAGTCCGGCCATGACTGGTTATTGCAATGCAGTGAGAAAGCTGGAGAAGAAATTCGAGGGGTTAGAACTTCATCACATACCTCGACTGAAAAATCAAGCAGCTGATGATTTGGCGAAAATAGGTTCTAAAAGAGAAGCCATTTCCAGCAATGTGTTTTTGGAACACATCCACACACCATCAGTTCAGGAGGATCCCTTCACTGAAGAAGCCCCGCAGCCAAAAAGTGCCACGGATCCGATTGAAGTTGAAGTTCCAGCTGTGGTCGACCTGATCATGGAAGTTTTGGTCATCACTCCCGACTGGACGGTACCGTACATCGCGTACATACTAAGGAAAGAACTCCCAGAGGACGAAGAAGAGGCTCGACAGATCGTCCGTCGATCCAAGGCCTTTACAGTCATAAAGGGACAGTTGTATAGAGAAAGCGCGACTGGGGTCAGTCAGAAGTGTATAACACGAGAAGAAGGTCAGATAATACTTGATGATATCCACTCGGGGACCTGTGGTCATCATTGCGTCCTCTCAGACCATTGTGGCTAAAGCATACCGAGCGGGATTCTACTGGCCAAGGGCGAATGAAATGGCGAAAGAGATAGTCGACAAATGTGAAGGATGTTAGTTTTACTCCAATATGTCGCACAAACCCGCGTCATCCCTGAAAACCATTCCACTCGTCTGGCCCTTCGCTGTTTGGGGACTGGACATGGTTGGACCACTGAGAACGGGCAGGAGCGGCTTCACTCATGTGCTAGTAGCAGTCGACAAGTTCACCAAATGGATTGAAGCTAAGCCTATCAAGAACCTTGATGCTTGCACTGCTATCAGTTTCATCAGAGAGTTGATATTCAGATATGGAGTTCCGCACAGCATCATCACTGACAATGGGTCAAACTTTGATTCTTACAAATTCAGAGCCTTTTGCACCTCTCAAGGCACATGAGTCGACTACGCTTCAGTCGCTCACCCCCAGTCGAATGGACAAGCGGAAAGAGCAAACGGCTTAATACTCAAAGGACTGAAACTCCGACTGATGCGCGATCTCAAGCACGCAGCAGGTGCATGGGTCGACGAGTTTCCATCGGTTCTTTGGGGATTGAGGACAACCCCGAACCGATCAACTGGAAGAACCCCATAATTTCTGGTCTACGGAGCCAAAGCAGTTTTCCCGAGTGACCTGCTTCACAACGCACCCCGAGTCGAGCTCTACTCTGAAGATGAAGCAGAACAAGCCCGGCAGGACGCAGTCGACCTCCTGGAAGAAGAAAGAGAAATGGCCATGATCCGATCGACCATCTATCAGCAAGACTTGCGTCGATTCCATGCCAGAAATGTGAAGAGTCGAGCCTTCCAAGAAGGAGACTTGGTCCTCCGAGTGGATCAACAGAAACAACACAAACTCGCTCCTACTTGGGAAGGCCCCTTCATAGTCACCAGAGTCCTCCACAATGGAGCGTACCACCTTTATAATGTCGATCGCCAGATTGATGAGCCACGAGCCTGGAATGCGGAGCTGCTCCGCCCCTTTTATACTTGAATTCTCACTCGGATGAGATGTAATAAGAAAAACTTATGTAGTTTATCTATCAAAGACAAGAGCGTTATAATTTTCCCAGTGATTGTTATTATTTTTGTTTGCGTGAGAAATCCCCCAGTGGGTGGCTTAGCTGCGAATCTGTTTCACCTAAGTTTGTAAAAATAATTTCCTACCGAGTGGTGAGCCAGCCTCCCACTCGGGGACTTAGCTGCGAACCCGTTGTAAGTGCATCTAGTGCCACCCCTAGTTGGTTTTGCAGTATTGACGACAAACCTAGTTGAGGGACTAATGTGTTTGTGAGAATTGCAGGATAACGCAGTTAGAAGTCCCTCATTGATTCGGTTTTACTACCAGAGATGACCCTTAAAAATGTATGAAGATATTGAAGCCAAAGGTGGTATATGAAGATATTCACATTGAAGACTATGAAAAAAGAAGACACGTTATGAAGCCTATGGAGCTCGAAGACTTAGATCTTTCGTAGTTTTTTTTTCTTTTGTGTTGAGTCATAGGAACCACCGTACTGATAAGTGGGGTCCAGGAGAACCAGTCAGAATGACTGAAGTGATGCCTAAACCAAAAACCTATGTCTTCGAGTGAACACAATGAGAGCGAATCTTCTCCAGAGCCGGACAAGTCAGCTTTGCTTGTAGCCCAAGTAAAGTTGCCATGAGAGTTTGAAATCTAACCGTTGAGACACGTGTCAGTTCCTTAGTGACCCAGGGTCATTTCGGACAAATCAGGTCGGGTTGCCAAGTGGCTATAAGTAGCCCACCCCCTACAACCATAAACGGTTGGCTACTCAGATTGAGAGTACGGCTTTTGTCGTTTGAGAGCAACCCACCTCGAAGCCTTTGAGAGAGAGAATTCCTTGCGAGGATAAAGCCCTAACCACCCAGAGCCAGAGAACATTGGGCATCACTTAAGTCTTCTTGTCTGTGTGATCTGAAGACTTGTTACACTTGAGGACTGTGCATCCCCAGACGGTTAGGCGTCGCGTTCAGAGCATCCAAGAGACATTGTGGATTGCCAGTGAACGAAGTCTGTGAAGGTTTGGGAGTCTACCTTGAAGACTTACCAGAGTGATTGGGCGAGGACTATGTGACCTTAGCTCAAGGAGAATACGGTGAGGACTTGGTGTCCTGAGCTGCGTGTTCAGGACTGGGTGTCCGGGACTGTGTGTCCTAAGGTTTAAATACCTAGCCGCTCCAACCAGACGTACAGTTGTCACAGCAACTGGAACTGGTCCAACACATCATTGTCTTCAACGAGTCACTGGTTTCATCTTCACTTCCTTTTACTTACTGATCACTCATTGTGAAGTCATTGCGTGTCTGTTCTATCTTTTGTCTTCACAACGTGAGTGTATGATCTGTTTGGCTTCATAGTATCTTCCTACCTGATCCTAATTACACTACATCTATTTGTCACTGTGCTTTCACTCTGTTGATACTTGACCATGGCTTGCCTAGTGTAGTCTAACTTCCGCTGCATAGTAATAGGCATATCTCTACTGTTTGTCTTCATAACTTCCATGTTTTGAAGACTTTCATAAAAATCGCCTATTCACCCCCCTCTAGTCGATATAACACACTTTCAATTGGTATCAGAGCAAGGTGCTCCCTTGTTCTGTGTGATTCGGTTTAACCACCTGGAGTTTTAGCTATGTCGACTGCAGGGATAATTAAAGTCTCCGCTGCGTGCCCCGTCTTCGATGGAACTGAATATCCCTACTGGAAGAATAAGATGCGTATGCATCTTGAAGCCATTGACGTCGACCTATGGTATGTCGTCGAGAACGGCGTTCCCAAGGCTGGAGAAGGTGTCACTGTTGCTGATGTCAAGAAATTCGTTCGACTGGACTCTACTGCCAAGAACATCATCTGTGGTCATCTGACCAAATGACAGTATGGCCGTGTGAGTGCTTTGAAGACATCCAAGCTGGTCTGGGACTGGCTCTCCAAGGTCAATGAAGGCATCTCACCCCAGAGAGATCAAAGAATCAGTGTCCTTCGCAATCTCTTCAACCGCTTCAAGCGAAATGACAATGAGAATGTCCAGCACACATTTGACAGACTCACTGACATCACAAATGAGCTTCAAGCCCTCGGCGCCACTGAGATCACCAAACATGAAATAGTCAAGACGTTCCTGAGATCACTTGATAGTTCGTTTGACATCCTGGCCCTGATGATCCAAGAACGTCCTGATTTCAAGACACTCGATCCATCTGACATACTTGAGAGGCTCAATACACATGAGTTTCATCTTTCGGAGAAAAGAGATATCTACGGTCCAAACTATGGGCGAACTCGTGCCTTGAAGGCAAAAGCTGTCTCCTCATCTGAAGAAGAATCTGATAGCAGTTCTGATGATCCTGAAGACATTGGAAGGGAACTTGCTATGCTTGTCAAGAAGTTCCAAAAATTCACGAAGAAGAAAGGTTTCAGAAAGTCTTCCCGATCAAGTTCAAGGAATGATGAAGCTCCTGCTCATGACTACAAGAAGAAAACATGTCACAAGTGCAAGAAACTTGGCCACTTCATCTCTGAGTGTCCACAGTGGGACAATGATAACAAAAAGAAGAAGAAGAGCAAGGAATATGACTCTGACGACAAGAAGAAGAAGAAGAAATACTCAAAGTCTTCTTCCAAGTCTTCCTCAAAGTCTTCATCACACAAGAAGAGCTCATCTGGCAAGGCACGTGCGTTTGTTGGCAAGGAAATGGATTCAGAGAAGGAGTCTGCTTCTGAGGAGGCGGAGGTGGAGTCTGAAGAGGAATCTGACTCAGGCATCGCAAGTCTGGCTACAACATACGTTGCTAAGTCCATCTTCAACATTGAAGACAATGACTTCATCACCGACACCGATGCAAATGACAAGGACTGCTCCGCTTCCACCTACTGCTTCATGGCACGCGGTGCCAAGGTAAACACACGCACTACTCACTATCAAACATCTAGTGACGATGACTCTGATTGTGTTTCAAAACCTAGCTACAAAACACTTGCTAAAATTGCAACTGAACAACAAAAAGCTATGGAACATATTCAAAAACTGTTAGACAGAAGCGATGATCTGTTGGGTGCTGAAATGACTCGATCTGAATCCTTAATTGAAGACATAAAAAATCTTCACATTAAATATCAGGAACTTGAAAATCGTCATGAAACTCTCTCAACAACTCATGAAAAGCTTTCCTATGATTATCTTCAAAGGAAGCAAGATCTTGAGAAATTGAGAGCGGTTCATGAAGATCTTCAAACGGAAAACGAGTCACTTCGCGCCAAACAGATCAGTCCCGCTCAGGAAGGATTTGAACCACCATGTCTTAAATGCATTGAGCGTGATAATGCTACTTCTGTTGCTGAATGTTCTACTACTACTGCTGTTGCAATATCTTCAACTGTTGATGCGGTAACTAACCCCTCTGTTGAGGATACCACCGCTATTGCTGATGTGAATGGTAGGTTGAAGACATTGCTTGAAACAGGGATGTACAAAAGTCTTCAAGGGCATCAGACACTATGTGATGTCCTCAAAAAGCAGATTCTAAACCGAAACCCTAGGAAAGAGGGTGTTGGGTTCGTAAGGAAAATGAATGCAGATGGCTCTTACTGGAAACCTGAGCAGTACCCCAAAACCATGTGGGTTGCTGCAAAGGAACCTTCAGCAGATCCATCCAATCTAAGTGGCTTCACTTGTGCTAACCCCATTATCATTGATGAATCCTTTGATGCAAACTATGTACTGTTTAAAAATCAGAATGGTGTAGTGTTTGCCAGGTACATTGGTACTAACTGCAGGAATGGACCGCCTATGAAGAAGATCTGGGTTCCGAAAAAAGTGTCTGGAAAATCTTCCTGTGAATGTCTTCATGACACCTCACATGAAGAAGACAAACCTCATACCAAAGGCTTCATACGGTCTAAAGGCTTCATACAGACAGAGGACTCACCTGAGTCGCACTAACGCAAATGTTTTGCAGGGAAACCATACTCAGGCATATGAATATAAGAGCGGTTCATCAAACCGTCATGTTCATATGACCAAAAACTATTCTACCTATTCTTATGAGTACTATTGTCCGCCTGCTAGACTGTTTGCTAGGGCTCTAAAACCAAAATTCTCAGATGCTGCACTTAGACTTATTGCTTCTAAGCCACCCTTGATGTGGGTGGTTAAGAAAGCTTAACTCTCTTTTGCAGGGAAAGGTCTCCAGCAGAAAAACAAAATCTTCAGACGCTATTGCTGGGGACCTTAAAAATCTTGTAGGGCACAAGATAAAATGCCCGAATGGCATCATTATGTACTTCGTTCCTGAATCGCATGCTACTCTCCCTATTAGTCCTAATCTGGACCTAAGTTTTCATAACCCACTGGTTCGTCAAATGTTTTTGCTTCACAATTCTCTTTGTGAAGCCTATCCCCCTAACTGCACTGTAGGGTATGACACCAGCGTCTTCAAAGTCCTCAGAATGGATTATTGACAGTGGGTGTACAAATCACATGACTGGCAAAAGAAGCCTTCTTATGGACTCAACCTTACGTCCATCCAACAAGAGCCACATCACATTTGCTGACACTAGTAAAAGTAAGGTATTGGGTCTAGGTAGAGTTGCAATCTCAAAGGATCAACACATGGATAAAGTCATGCTTGTTGAATCCCTTGGCTTCAACTTAATGTATGTCTCAATGCTTTGTGATTTGAACATGGTCGTAATATTTGGAAAATATCGTTGCCTGGTACTAATGGAATCTGACAAGTCTCTAGTGTTTGAAGGTTATCGGAAAGATGATTTGTATGTGGTAGATTTCTCAGCAGGGCCACAACTTGCAGTATGTCTTCTTGCAAAAGCTTCAGAATGCTGGCTTTGGCATCGGAGGCTTGGGCATGCTGGCATGAGGAACCTCCACACCCTTGCGAAGAAGAAACATGTCATAGGCATCGAGGGCGTCAAGTTCAAGAAAGATCACTTATGTGGTGCCTGTGAAGCAGGGAAGATGACGAGGGCAAAACATCCCTCGAAGACAATCATGACCACTATTCGACCCTTCGAACTGCTTCACATGGATCTTTTTGGTCCCACTCACTACTCAACTTTTACTACTACTGCTTGCCCCTATGGCTTTGTCATTGTTGATGATTACTCTAGATATACTTGGGTGCACATAATTCTTTACAAGACTGAAGTGCAGGATGTCTTCAGACGCTTCGCCAATCGAGCTATGAACAATTTTGGCGCCAAGATAAAGCACATCAGAAGTGACAATGGCATTGAATTCAAGAACACTGGCCTTGATACATATCTTGATACCTTGGGCATCACACATGAATTCTCAGCTCCGTACACGCCACAGCAGAATGGCGTCGTCGAACGCAAGAACAGAACACTCATTGAGATGGCCAGAACGATGCTGGGTGAATACAAGACTCCAAGAAAATTCTGGACTGAAGCCATTGACACTGCATGCCATACAATCAATCGTGTTTATCTTCACAAGCTTTTGAACAAGACATCTTATGAGCTCCTTACTGGCAAAAAGCCAAATGTCAGTTACTTCAGAGTATTTGGCGCAAGGTGCTGGATCAAGGACCCACATCACACCTCAAAATTTGCACCAAAAGCACATGAGGGTTTTATGCTTGGATATGGAAAGGATTCGCACTCCTACAGAGTCTTCAATCTCTTTCATTACAAAGTGGTTAAAACAGTGGATGTGTGGTTCGATGAGACCAATGGATCACAAAGAGAGCAGCTGCCAAGTGTGCTAGATGAAGTTCCATCCAGTGAATCAATCAAGCTAATGGGAACTGGAGAGATTATACCTTCTGAAGCTCATCCTGAAGAAGAACTAATCATTTCAGCACCTGATCAACATGAAGACATTGCTCAGCCTAAAGACATTCCTTCCAACAACGACAGTGAACAGCAAGAGCAAAGTCTTCGCCATGTACATCCTCGCGTTGCCAATGAAGTGAAGATTGAAAGAATAATTGATAGCATCAATGCACCTGGTCCACTCACTCGTTCAAGGGCAACTCAGCTAGCAAATTTCTGTGGGCACTTCGCATTCGTCTCAATATCAGAACCCAAGAAAGTTGAAGAAGCCTTCATGGAACCTGAATGGATTCAAGCTATGCAAGAAGAGCTTCAACAGTTTGAGCTGAATAATGTATGGGAACTGGTTAAGCGTCCTGATCCACGGAAGCACAATATAATAGGCACCAAATGGATATACTGCAACAAGCAAGATGAGCATGGTCAAGTTGTCAGAAACAAAGCTCGTCTCGTTGCTCAAGGATATACTCAAGTGGAAGGCATTGACTTCGATGAAACATTTGCTCCTGTGGCTAGGCTTGAAGCCATACGCATACTGCTGGCCTATGCAAATCATCATAACATTCTTCTATATCAAATGGATGTGAAGAGTGCCTTTCTCAATGGCAAGATTGAAGAAGAAGTGTATGTTGCACAACCGCCTGGCTTTGAAAATCCAAAACATCCTGACATGGTATACAAGCTCAACAAGGCGTTGTATGGCCTCAAATAAGCCCCTAGGGCCTGGTATGACACACTCAAATACTTCCTGAAGAGCAAAAGCTTCATACCTGGTTCCCTAGATCCCACTCTTTTCACGAAGACATATGATGGTGAACTGTTTGTGTGCCAAATATATGTGGATGACATTATCTTCGGCTGCACCAATCAGAAGTACAGTGAAGAGTTTGGATATATGATGCAAGAGCAATATCAGATGTCCATGATGGGGGAGCTGAAGTTCTTCCTTGGTCTTCAAATACGACAACAACGCAATGGCATCTTCATATCTCAAGAGAAGTATCTCAAAGATTGCCTGAAGAAGTTCGGTATGCAAGACTGCAAAGGCTTCACAACACCAATGCCAGCCAAACACCATCTGGGTCCTGACGACAATGGTAAAGAGTTCGATCAAAAGGTATACCGCTCCATGATTGGTTCTTTACTTTATTTATGTGCATCTAGGCCAGATATTATGCTTAGTGTTTGCATGTGTGCTCGATTTCAAGGGGCACCAAAGGAGTCGCATCACTTAGCTGTGAAGCGAATTCTTCAATATTTGGCTCACACCCCAACTCTAGGATTATGGTATCCAAAGGGCTCAGAGTTTGATTTGGTTGGATTCTCGGATGCTGATTATGCTGGTGACAAAGTTGATTGTAAGTCTACATCAGGCACATGTCACTTTCTGGGACGATCACTTGTATGTTGGTCTTCAAAGAAGCAGAACTGTGTATCTCCACTGCTGAATCTGAATACATTGCTGCTGGATCTTGCTGCGCTTAGCTTCTGTGGATGAAGCAAACACTCAAGGACTATGGCATTCATCTGAAGCAAGTGCCACTTTACTGCGACAACGAAAGCGCCATCAAGATTGCTAACAACCCAGTTCATCACTCGAAGACAAAGCACATTGAAATTCTTCATCACTTTCTCAGAGATCATGTTGTGAAGGAAGACATTGATATCATACACGTCAACACTGAAGAGCAATTGGCAGATATCTTCACCAAGCCCTTGGATGAGAAGAGGTTTTGCAAGTTACGGTGTGAGCTAAATATCCTGGAATCCTCAAATGTCCAGTGATCAGGCACACATCCTAACACTTATGCATATGATGACTTAGATGTGCAACACACAAAGTAAAGTATATCTTCAATCAATGAAGACATACATTCTAAGTGTGAATACATTAATGTGGAATTTGACTTCGGAGCGCCACGATAATTGTGCGTCGTATCTGGGTCTAATACTTCCTATACGGTGGGTAACGCCACCACCAAACGTTCTATTTTGAAGTGTTTCACTCATGGCGTTACCTTGCAATGTCTTCACATTTGGTTTGGCTTGGAACTCAACATATTTTCATGATTATCTTCACTATGTTGATTATATATATATATATATATATATATATATATATATATATGCTAGTGTTCTGTCCTCTACAGCATTCACTTATAGCTATATCTTCGTGTTGAATCTTTTGAACTAAGTGAATGTGATCGGACCCCAACTTCTCTATGCTTTCTATCTCAAACTCTATCTCTCCAAGTCATATGCATTCTATTGAACTATCGAATGTCTTCACCGCGTCCTTGTCAGCAAAAGATATAGAGACAACCATAAAGTCCGTTTTCAATGCTCATTCCTCCACATAAAATCCGGAGAAGCAGGAACGACCACCCGACAATCCAGGCGTGCGTGGGACGTGGAACAAACCCCAAACTTCCGCAAACTGGCCACGCGTTCCTCAGATGCGAGTCGCCAGGGGCACCTGTGTAATAGCACAGTGCCGCCCTTGTGCCTATAATTACACACTCACTGCGGTAACTATCTCTTCTTCCACCCTCGCACGAACCCTAGCGCCACCGCTAGCTCTCGACGACGCCGGCGACGAAGCGCTTCGCTGCCGCAACCTCTCCGACGCCGTCTTCACGCCGACCACGGACATCGTCCTCTCCGCCGTCGCCGTAGGTCTCCTCCGTCGCCAAGTTAGGGCATGGACGAGTGAACTGCTCGGCCTCATCACTCGCTCCGTCTAGCAGTTCTCAATGTGGTAAATAAAACTGCCTTTTTACAGCACCGTTGATCCTATTGATCCGTCACTTTCTACCACAAGCAGTTTTTGCTCACACAAACTAGATCTCTCTCAAACTGCATCTCATAACATGCCTAGAATATTCACTTGTGCTTCAAAAAGTTGTTAGATTCCTCACTTGTACTGATCTGTGGATTCGTACAAATCTGGAACCAACTTCTTATCTATGAGTGAATGTCTTCGCACGATGAGGTCAATGTCTTCTAAACTGATTTATCTTCAAAATCTTCTGAGAATGCATATGACCTCTTCGCCTTCCCTCGCACCTTAATGCTGTCACAGGTACATGTCCGTGGGAGAATCCTTTGGTTCTCATAGTCTGCATTCATTTGCAGAATTCCTACAGCATCACATAAATTCTCATGAAGCCAGTTCCTATTGGTCCAGCAAAAGAAAGCCTTTGAAGCCTTTGAACGTCTTGAAGCCTTCCAAGTTAAGGTTTATGGCTTCAGAAACAGCAGCAAGGAAGGGGGGCAGACAGCGACGTGGAGGAACATCCAAAGATCTGCCTGATGAACTGGCAGAAATGTATAAAACAGATCCTAAAGAGAATTATGGTCAGCGCAAGACCCGAATCCAATGGATTCGACGCTATTGGGGAGAACAATGGTTCAAATACCGCTTCACAACCCAAGAGTATGCTGAGAAAAGTGCCATCAAAAGACCGTGGGGAGACATCTTATACAAGAACCTTGTACCCAGGTCCAGAGATGAAGCTATTGCCCAAAGCTTCTATCCATGCATGGTTCGTGGGCCACAGCCTGATGATGCACATCCGTCGTCACTACTCTGGTGTCGTGACGACAATCTGTTCAAGCGCAACTTCCAGTTCGCCCAAAACTCAGCGAAGCAGAACAAGAAGAAATTTGGGTTAGACTTCAACCCTGGTCCCTCAGCACCAAGGGCAGATGGCACACGAGAAGCAGAACCCAATGTCATCGGTCCGTATGCCAACCTTGAAGGCCTCATCACCTACATCTTGGTTCAAGGGACTGCAGTGAATGAGCCTGCAGCTGATACTGAGTCTGATGAAGCACCTGCAGTGCCTGCAGTGCCGAAGCCGAAGCAATTGAAGAAGCCAAAAGCTTCAAAGCCAGCCCCTTCACCAAAAATCTCAAAGGCGAAGCCATTGGCGACTGCACCTCCTGAAGACAGTGTGCAGTCTGAAGATTTATCACGCGTCTCAAGGCATCAGAAGGCCAAGATGCCTCAGTCTCACACTGGCAAAGAGCTCACAGCTGTTGCCATCCTGCGCAGTGAAGCCATTGATCTGTCAAGTGATGAAGATCTTGGAGATGACGCTCTTGAGCAACTCATCAAGAGCAAAGAAGAAGCAGAAATCTTCAACAATCTGCCTCTCTTTGATGTCGCCATCATCCACAACTTCATTGACGAGTGGTTTGCCACACCAGACATCAACTTTGAAGATCTACAGCTGCCCGTTGGCCTCAGCGTCGCCTTCCAAGGCGCTATTGCTTCAAAACTTGCCATTGCCCAGCGCATTGTTGAACTGAAGCAGAAAATTGATCATGAAAAGGCTCAGTTCAAGAAGAATATGGCCAAGCTTAGCGTGCAAGAAGTGAAGAGCTTCAAGATCATGTTGCATGAGCTAAAGGAAAACTTTCTAAAGAAGCGCGCAGAAGCTCAGGGTTCACGTGAGCGGATGAAGTCTCTGGCGGACAGATGTGTGCAAGCCTACAATGAGGCTGAGAAGCGCAAGGCACTTGGGCGTCCTGGCATCGACCCCAAGATGGCCGCAAAGAAAAAGAAGAAGACTGTTCCAGCTGAACCAGAGGCACCAAGACAGGAAGCAGTTCCACTTGTCTTCCAAACTGCAACGACTGGCTCGAAGCCAAAGAGCCGGTCAACAGCTTCAGAGCTCAAGAAGACAAGAACTGCTGAGGCTGAAGCCACGAAGAGGAAAAGCTCTGAAGCCTCTCCTACTACCCCCAGCAAGAAAAAGAGAAAGACCAAGAAATCTCGGGCTGCTCCCACAGAGCCCTTGATAGTTGAACCTATTTCTATGGTTCACCCTAACGCAGAACGTCAACTGACGGTTCATGAGCCTGCTTCCACAGAGGCTCCTGAAGTTGAAGACATTCCAGCAGCTGATCCCATCGCTGTTGAAGACATTGGTCATCGTGACAATGTAGAAGATGATGCAGCCCTTCCTCAGTTAGAACACAGTGAACTCATTAGCATTGGCCGTCCACTGACGCCAATTGCATAGGAGGCTTCATGGGCGGATCGCCCTCAAGAGGAAGAAGACTATGAGGCCCAGCCCACTCCAACCCCACAGGCGTCGTCTGTGTTCCGCGGGCTTCGCAAAGGTCCAAGGCCTCAAGTCTGTGCTGAAGACATTCCGGCTGCATTAGCTGCAGAAGAAGCACCACAAGAGCCCACTTCTCTGCTACACCAAGAAGCAGTTCTCCAGGAGAACGTGCTTGTGACCGACCCTCCAGCTAGTCAAGCGGAGGATGAAAATCTTGAGGCTGCCACAACCAACAACGAAGCTAATGTGGAGCCCTCTCCAGCAACAGCTTCAGAAGACAGCGAAGCCACTGAACCCACAACTTCTGTTCCTGAGTCTGCTGCAGGTCTCCAATTCAACTATCATGTTGAGCACAGGCCTCAGGTCCAGAAGCCAATCCCCAGACTGCCAAGGTTTCCAGGTTCTGCATCAGCACCTGGCTCCTTCAACATCAATGGCTTCAGGGCAGATAATACCTTCTTCAATAGCTCCAAGAACCCCTATTCAAGGGAAAGGATTTCATCAGATAGGTTCTGGAGCTATCCTCGGCGCAGCTACTACTCTTGCATACTGTACAACCAAGGTCGCATTTTCCCACACAAGCGCCTTGATGTTGAAGCTATTGCTGGTCTGCCCTGTCTAGAGGAAGCGTTGGATTGCTTCAAACAAGAGGGTCTGCTACAGTTTGTTACTGATGAGGAACATTGGAACGAAGAGCTCCTGCTACAATTCTATGCCACACTGCACATCAAAGGATACAACAGAGATCCGAAGACTTGGGTCCTGGAGTGGATGACCGGCAACGTTCATCATGAAGCAATGCATTTGATATCATTGAGCTCACAGGCCTGCCCACTCCAGGCGAATTCTTCGAGCAAGACGTCGGCTACACACTGAAGCTATTGAGAGCATATTTCAGAGGCCTGAACCAAATATGAGTCAGATGCTCTCCATGATGAAGCCATTGCCCCACGATGCTCCTTATCCCACAGAGTTCTTTGTTGAAGACCTTGAGTACCTGCCCAGGACCATCTATCACATCATCCGGAAGACTCTCTGGCCCATTAAAGGACACTCTCCAAATGCCAAGATCGAGGGTGCAATGAAGACTCTGATATTCTGTATCCTTCATGGCAAATGCTTCAACGCACAGGATTTCTTCATACGCCAACTAGCTGCATCAGGCTCAGATCTGTTTGGTTTAAAGTTCTATGCTCCTTGGGTAATGAGGGTGATCAAACTTCACTCTGCCATCTCGTATCAGCCCTCAGCCTGCAACCATCGGATTTTCTTGCCTGATGTGGATACCTCTGCTGAAGCCATCTATGCTGAACCTGCCAAGCAACCTCTGAGTCTTCAGAATGCAGAACACCAGAGCTTCACTCAAAACGTTGAAGGTGTTGAAGCCTTCTCCAGGGTGTATCCTTTGGCTGGCACTACACGTGCACCACACCCTGCTTCAACTGAAGCCACTGACAGTGCCACTGCTTCAAGACCCAAGAAGCGCGCTCGTGTTCTCAACGACCGAGAGATTCTTGTGGCCCTTCATCAAAAGCAGGATAGGCATCATGACTGGTTGAAGAGACAGATGAAAAGCCTCTTGGTGGATGTAAATCGCATCCGAAATCTTGCCACCCAGAATGCTTCCGTTGCCCATGAAACCTGTCGCCGCACATGGAAAGGGCTAATGATGATGCTTTCTGAAGCTGATCTTCAAGAGGATGGCTTCACTGAGAGATTCAAATTTGACTCCACACCTCCTCGAAGAGCTGTGCTGCTGGGGACTCCATCTCTTGAAGACTCTGAGTTTTCTTCCTCTGCTGCCATAGTCACTGCCAGAATCATTGAGGAAAAAAACTACGAAATCTAACCGTTGAGACACGTGTCAGTTCCTTAGTGACCCAGGGTCATTTCAGACAAATCAGGTCGGGTTGCCAAGTGGCTATAAGTAGCCCACCCCCTACAACCATAAACGGTTAGCTACTCAGATTGAGAGTACGACTTTTGTCGTTTGAGAGCAACTCACCTCGAAGCCTTTGAGAGAGAGAATTCCTTGCGAGGATAAAGCCCTAACCACCCAGAGCCAGAGAACATTGGGCATCACTTAAGTCTTCTTGTCTGTGTGATCTGAAGACTTATTACACTTGAGGACTGTGCATCCCCAGATGGTTAGGCATCGCGTTCATAGCATCCAAGAGACATTGTGGATTGCCAGTGAACGAAGTCTGTGAAGGTTTGGGAGTCTACCTTGAAGACTTACCAGAGTGATTGGGCGAGGACTATGTGACCTTAGCTCAAGGAGAATACGGTGAGGACTTGGTGTCCTGAGCTGCGTGTTCAGGACTGGGTGTCCGGGACTGTGTGTCCTAAGGTTTAAATACCTAGCCGCTCCAACCAGACGTACTGTTGTCACAGCAACTGGAACTGGTCCAACACATCATTGTCTTCAACGAGTCACTAGTTTCATCTTCACTTCCTTTTACTTACTGATCACTCATTGTGAAGTCATTGCGTGTCTGTTCTATCTTTTGTCTTCACAACGTGAGTGTATGATCTGTTTGGCTTCATAGTATCTTCCTACCTGATCCTAATTACACTACAGCTATTTGTCATTGTGCTTTCACTCTGTTGATACTTGACCATGGCTTGCCTAGTGTAGTCTAACTTCCGCTGCATAGTAATAGGCATATCTCTACTGTTTGTCTTCATAACTTCCACGTTTTGAAGACTTTCATAAAAATCGCCTATTCACCCCCCCTCTAGTCGATATAACGCACTTTCACCCATTTCGCCTAAGTGTTTGAAAATCCTACCGAGTGGTGAGCCAGCCTCCCACTCGGGGGCTTAGCTGCAGTCCAGTACTCGCCTAAGTATTTGAAAATCCTACCGAGTGGTGAGCCAGCCTCCCACTCGGGGGCTTAGCTGCTGTCCAGTACTCGCCTAAGTATTTGAAAATCCTACCGAGTGGAGAGCGACCCTCCCACTCGGGGGCTTAGCTGTAGTCCAGTACTCGTCTAAGTATTTGAAAATCCTACCGAGTGGAGAGCGACCCTCCCACTCGGGGGCTTAGCTGCAGTCCTGTACTCGCCTAAGTATTTGAAAATCCTACCGAGCGGAGAGCGACCCTCCCAC
>NC_041392.1:3266995-3284269 GCF_002162155.2 Triticum dicoccoides
TCCAGTACTCGCCTAAGTTTGAAAAATCCTACCGAGTGGAGAGCGGCCCTCCCACTCGGGGGCTTAGCTGCATTCCAGTACTCGCCTAAGTATTTGAAAATCCTACCGAGTGGAGAGCGACCCTCCCACTCGGGGGCTTAGCTGCAGTCCAGTACTCGCCTAAGTTTGAAAAATCCTACCGAGTGGAGAGCGACCCTCCCACTCGGGGGGCTTAGCTGTAGTCCAGTACTCGCCTAAGTTTGAAAAATCCTACCGAGTGGAGAGCGACCCTCCCACTCGGGGGCACAGCTACAGTCCAGTACTCTCCTAAGTTTGAAAAATCATACCGACTGGAGAGCGACTATCGGTGTCAAAACCGGCGGATCTCGGGTAGGGGGTCCCGAACTGTGCATCTAGGCCGGATGGTAACAGGAGGCAAGGGACACGAAGTTTTACCCAGGTTCGGGCCCTCTCGATGGAGGTAAAACCCTACGTCCTGCTTGATTAATATTGATGATATGGGTAGTACAAGAGTAGATCTACCATGAGATCGGAGAGGCTAAACCCTAGAAGCTAGCCTATGGTATGATTGTTGTTGTCTATGTTGTCCTACGGACTAAAAACCCTCCAGTTTATATAGACACCGGAGAGGGTTAGGGTTACACAAAGTCGGTTACAATGGTAGGAGATCTGTATATCCGTATCGCCAAGCTTGCCTTCCACGCCAAGGAAAGTCCCTTCCAGACACGGGACGAAGTCTTCAATCTTGTATCTTCATAGTCCAGGAGTTCGGCTGAAGGTATAGTCCGGCCATCCGGACACCCCCTAATGTAGGACTCCCTCAGTAGCCCCTGCACTAGGCTTCAATGACGACGAGTCCGGCACGCAGATTGTATTCGACATTGCAAGGCGGGTTCCTCCTCCAAGTATTTCATAGAAGATTTTGAACACAAAGATAGTGTCCGACTCTGCAAAATAAGTTTCCACATATTGCCATAGAGAGAATAATATTTACACAAATCTAATCTGCTGACGTATTCCGTAGTGTGACACACCACGGCCAAGCCTTCATCCGAGTCGTTTCATTATCCCACATCAGCGCGTCATGCGAGGCGGTTTCCTTGGCACGTCTTGTCCAAGCAGAGATCGTGTCCCCTGATTCCGGGATTCTCATCAATACGGGCGTGGGTAACCCAACCGCGCCATTGATTACGACGCTTGGAGATAAGCGAGTTTTACCAGGCTGGTGGGGACACGTAGTCCCGTCCACCCATATAAGGGGATAAGGATCCACCTTTTCACCTATGCCTTCTTCCTCCTTTGCCTATCCATTCTCGCGCACTCGAGCTCCAGCGCCCAAGTCCGCACTCCCACCTCAACCTTCTCCAGCCATGTCCGAAGCGGGAGGCAAGTGGATGGTCTCCTCCATCACGGAGGGACATATCAAGAAGCTAAGGAAGGCCGGATACCTGTCAAACGACATCGCGCACCGGCTTCCCGAAAAGGGGCAGCTCATCCCCACCCCTAGGCCCCATGAGAGGGTGGTGTTCCTCCCCCATTTCCTCCACAGACTGGGCTTCCCTCTCCACCCGTTTGTCCGGGGGCTCATGTTCTACTACGGCCTGGATTTCCACGATCTAGACCCGAACTTCGTCCTCAACATCTCGGCGTTTATCGTCGTGTGCGAGGCCTTCCTCCGCATCCGCCCCCATTTCAGTCTATGGCTCAAGACTTCAACGTCAAGACGAAGGTGGTGCGCGGCAACCAGGCGGAGTGCGGAGGCGCTATGGTTGGCAAGATGGCCAACGTCTTATGGCTCGAGGGCTCCTTTGTGGAGACCCTGAAGGGATGGCAAGCGGGGTGGTTTTACATCACCGAGCCACGCGACCCTGAATGGGTCGCACCCCCCGAGTTTTGATCCAGACCCCCTACGCGGCTCATCTCCTGGAAGGAGACGGGCCTGTCGTGGGGTAAGAAAGGAGAGCTGACCGGACTCCAAACATGCATCCAAACCCTGGTGGACAAGAAGCTCAAACTTGTCAACGTAGTCCTGGTTATGCTCATCCGCCTAATCCTCCCGTGTCAACGACGGGCTTTCAACCTGTGGGAGTTCGATCCGGCGCGGCACCAAACTCTGAACAGGCTCTTCGACACGACGTACGAAGATGCCTAGAGGGTGCTTTTCAAGGGCGCCGAGGCCCCCGTATCCGCTACCGAGGATCGCGGATTCAGTACACAGCATCACGCTCATGCAGTAAGCTGTTTATTTCCTTTTACAGGGTACTAGTTTTTCATAGTTTGACTCCATGCGGGATCTAAGCTCCCTTACCTTTGACAGGATTGGCAGGTGACGTCCGGACAGATCAACTGTCCAGCTCCCTTGCCCGAAGGCCCAGCGGACGCTCGCTTGGCGAAGCTGCTGGCTCCGGCACCCTATGTGGTGCCGGAGAAGAAGGCCGCGAAAAGGGCCACGGGGACTCGAAAGAGTGCCCGGTGCCAGGAGGTGTCGGATTCATCATCCGGCGATTCCGAGGCGCATTCCTCCCGTGAAGACGAGGAAGAAGAAGAAGAAACCTCTCCCCCTCCAGCGGGAGGAGAGAAGAAAAGGAAGGCCGCCCTCTCCGGGGAGGCCGGAGGATCCAAGAAGGGGAAACCCAGCCCAGGGCCAAGCCCCTGGCGAGATCATAAGTATCCGTATGCCGGAGTAATTCATAGTATTCGTTCTTTGCACAGCTTTCCCTTATGTCGAATATGTTTATGCAGCCCACCCAAAGACCAGCTCGACGCGTCATCGAGCGGCTCACTGGACTCGTCGGACGTGAACTCGCTTCCGACGGCTTCCTCCCCCGGCCCTACGGACGACACCGAAGTGTTGTCCCAGCAGGTTCCCAGCCGGGAGGAGGTGGTCCGGGAGGCGCCACAAGGCGACCTCCCGGACTCCAGGAGTAAAGGGGATGAAACCCCCCAGGGCTCCAAGTCCGGCTCAGGGCCGGACCCCGCTCCGAAACCTTCAAAGGTTCCAGAGTCCGGCGGGCAACCTCCTTCCAAGAGGAGCAAGCCTACCGTTCCGGTGACCCCCATCCAACCGGGGGCGCCGGACAATCTGCTGGAGGTGCTCGAAGGCGCCTCCATCGACGAGGGGCACCGCACTATTATGAGTGCGGTTGTCCAGAAGGTTCAGTCTGCCAGGAGCGGACTGACTGAAGCTTGTACTAGCCTTTTAACAGGCTTTGAGGTAAGTAAAGGATGTGTGAATAATATTACCGCATAGACAGTAGCCCCTGATGCTCTGTTGGGCGTTCGGGAAGAAAAGCCAAATAGAGGATCAAAGAATTCGCAGGAGTCTAACAAAAGGAGTCAATATGCGTATGCAGGCTTCTCTGCTGGCGTCCGCCGCACTGACTGCGGAAGTGGACACGCTGAAGCAGCCTCGAGAAGTCCGAGCAAGAGCTCGGGCGTGCCAAGAAGCAGCTCGAGGAGAAGAAAGGTAAGAAATACCTTGTTTGAATATGTATAAAAAAGGTGCAATTGCAAAAAATGACAGGACTATCGTTGCTATTGTAGGGGCCACGTCTGAGGTGGCGAACCTGAAGCAGGCGCTGGCTGAAGCCGAGAAGAGGGCGGCCACGGAGCGCACCGAGCGGGAGAAGTATGAGGCCGAGGTTGGCAAAGTGCGGCAAGAGCTCCAGGTTCTCATGAAGAAACATGAGAGTTTGGAGCTTGACTCGAAGACGCGAGCGTCCGAGCTCGCGGTGGCTATTGAAAATGCCAAGTCTGCCAAGACCGAATCCCAGAAGACCCTCCAGGAGTTGGATGAGGTGAAGAACATAGCGGCGGGTAAGGCATTCTTTATGCAAAGCAAACATATAAACGTGAGTTACTTGTTACTTACCCGAATCCGGAGCTCTCCAGGAGCGTTCACAGATCTTCCTCGGAGTGTGTCCGATGCCGCTGCATTCTATCGAGCCGAGGAGGGCAGCTCGGCCGAGAAGGTGTTCTGGTCTCAGTATGCTGAGGCCGGACACCCCGTACCCCTGAGCGACCAGCTGAAGCAGCTGGTCGAGCTCCACAAGGCGGCCGAACAGGCCATGAAGGGCCTCTTGGTCCGGCAATGGCCTGGAGAGGCTTCGCCTGGGAGCTATTTCGGGCTGGTGCGGCGGCTGGTGGAGGCCTGTCCAAGGCTCGAAGTCATCAAGCGCTCCGTCTGCATTGAAGGTGCCCGTAGGGCCCTTGCCCATGCTAAGGTGCACTGGGGCAAGCTGGATGCCGAGAAGCTTGTGAAGGACGGGCCACTGCCGGGGAAGGAGCATCGCAAGCCCGAAAATTATTATAAGGATGTTCTGAAGGGTGCCCGATGTAGTTTTTGAGTAAAACTCGCTCGTTTTTGTCCTGTGCGCTGAAAACTTGTTCATATGCGCTGAGCAATGCTGTTGGAATTTAAAATATTACCTTCTGTGCGGCTGTTTATCAATTCTGAGAGATGGCGAGTCGTCGGCTTCTGCCCCCATGCCGCTAGTGCTGGGGTGTTCGGGGATAAACCTGAGCGCTCTTTTTCCCATGTTTGGGTCCTTCGAGGGAGGCGCTCAGCCCAACGAACAAGGCAATCGGACTATAACGCGTGAACACTCTCACTTAGCCATAGAATTCTATAATTTTAAATTTCGGTGAAGCCCCTAGTATTCGGAAGACCGAGTTCGGGGCGCTATCCACGCCTTGGCCGGACAGAGCCGACTCCTTGCCCTAAGCGGCATAAGTCTTTAGGGACTCGAAAAAACCTCTCGAACAGCGACCAGCTCTCGCTTCATCATGACAGTCAGTTTTAGCTTTCTCCACTGAGGTGCTCGGCCCAGCTCAACTGGGGCACAATCGCAGTGGTTCTCCTAGTGCTACCTTAGCTGATATAGCAGAACGTAAGGCACCAAAACATAGGAGCCGGGCAAACCCAACTATTGACCCAAGACATGATTCGGAGCCGATGCATATAATGCTATAAGTTCGGGGTGCCGCACTTGTGAAAGTGTTCGGACTTCTCACACCATATTGAGGGGTACTAAAGCCCCTGGCGTATTTTGGCTGTACCAAATTGTACGGGTGCAACATGTCGTTAAGGAACATATATTTATGAAAAGGTAATGCAAAAATAGATAAAAGCTATGCATTGTTTATTAAAAATAGCTGCGATCAAAGCAGAACGATACAAATAATGCGATAAACTAAAAGTTGGACTATTTAACATGTCTGCTCCAGGGGCAAGCTGCGGAATAGTGTGCGAAACGGGTATACTGCTCGTGATAGAGACCACCTGTGAGTTCCGTAATGCGGCGTGGCTTGTCTGCCTCCTTGGTTCTTTCATCGTTTGTGCGGCAATTGAACTGCCGAACAGGCCTTCCGAAGAATGGAGTCCTGAAAGTAAGAGAAAATTAAAATATCAGCAGCCCCTGGTGCGGTTTAAGCCGCGTTTCGGGCGTGCCGTGATGGTGCCCCTCCCCCTGTACCCATGGTATTTTTAGAGCGTAGTTATGTACGCGAAGCACTGATGTCGCCTTTTTACGAGGGTTGGGGTTGGGGCCGCATTGCTACACCTACTCGGAACGTGTCAGGCGGTCTTGTTGTAGGTTACTTCGGGCACGCTTGACGGTGTCCGGTCGTTTAATGGCTGGACTGGAGAACTGCCTGGAGAGGTTGCTTTGTACTTCCGCTGCAAGGGCCGCCGTGTGCTCCTCCATTCAGAGGGAGTGTTCGGTGTTTCCATTGACCGTAATTACTCCTCGAGGGCCTGGCATCTTGAGCTTAAGGTATGCGTAGTGCGGTACCGCATTGAACTTGGCGAATGTGGTACGCCCGAGCAGTGCGTGATAACTACTATGGAACGGGACTATGTCAAAGATTAACTCCTCGCTTCGGAAATTATCCGAAGACCACTTCAAGTGTGACTGAGCCTGTGCAGTTGGCCTCTTCACCTGGTATTACGCCTTTAAAGGTCATTTTGGTGGGCTTAATCCTCGGGGGATCTATGCCCATTTTCCGCACTGTATCCTGGTAAAGCAGGTTCAGGCTGCTGCCGCCGTCCATAAGGACTCTAGTGAGATGAAATTCATCAATAATTGGGTCTTGAACCAATGCGGCAAATCCGCCATGACGGATGCTAGTGGGATGGTCCCTTCGATCAAAGGTGATCGGGCAGGAGGACCATGGGTTGAACTTTGGGGCGACTGGCTCTACCGCATATACGTCCCTTAGCGCGCGCTTCCGTTCCCTTTTGGGGACGTGGGCTGCGTATATCATGTTCACCGTCCGCACTTGTGGGGGAAAACCCTTCTGTCCACTATTGTTCGGCGGCCGGGGCTCCTCGTCCTCATCGCTATGCGGCCCCTTGTCTTTATTTTTGGCATTTAACTTACCTGCCTGCTTGAACACCCAACAATCCCTGTTGGTGTGATTGGCCGGTTTTTCGGGGGTGCCATGTATCTGGCACAAGCGGTCGAGTATTCGGTCCAAACTGGACGGGCCCCTAGGATTCCTTTTGAATGGCTTTTTCTGTTGACCGGATTTAGAGCCTCTGAATCCGGCATTAACTGCTGTATCCTCAGCATTGTCGCCGCTAATGCAGTGCTTCTGCTTGTTGCGACGCGACCTGCCACTGCTGTCCCTGGTGTCCGAATTACCAGGGTTTTTGGTCATGTTGTTGCTATGAGCGAGCCAGCTGTCTTCTCCCGCGCAAAAGCAGATCATGAGTGTCATGAGTGCTGCCATAGATTTCGGTTTTTCCTGTCCAAGGTGCCGGGCCAGCCACTCGTCATGGATATTGTGCTTGAAGGCTGCTAGGGCCTCCGCGTCCGGACAGTCGACTATTTGATTTTTCTTTGTTAGGAACCGTGTCCAGAATTGCCTGGCCGATTCCTCTGGCTGCTGAATTACGTGACTTAGGTCGTCGGTGTCTGGGGGTCGCACATAAGTGCCCTGGAAATTGTCGAGGAATGCGGCTTCCAGGTCCTCCCAACAACTGATTGATCCTGTTGGCAAGCTGTTAAGCCAATGCCGAGCTGGTCCTTTAAGCTTGAGTGGGAGGTACTTGATGGCGTGGAAATCATCACCGCGGGCCATGTGGATATGACGGAGATAATCCTCGATCCATACCGCAGGATCTGTTGTGCCATCATATGATTCGATGTTTACGGGTTTGAAACCCTCAGGGATTTTATGATCCATTATTTCGTCTATGAGGCATAGTGGGTGTGCGGCGCCTCTGTACTGGGCTATATCACGACGTAGCTCCAATGAGCTTTGTCTACTGTGTTCGGCCCTGCCGAATTTGTGGCCGGCATGACGGTTATCGTCTCGAGCCGTGGGGCACCCACGCGATCCGTAGATCGATCTTGTTTGCCTTGCCTTGTCCTCCAACATATCTCGTAAGTCGGGCTCATATTCCCGTGCCTTGGTACGGGGTGCGGCTTGAGTGGAGGGCCGAGAGGCCTCTCTGTCACGGCCACGAGGTGGTCAGTCGGCCGCATCAAGTGCTTCCTCCTCTAATCGGGGTAGCAACCTGTGTTTTGGGTAGCTCTTGGAGGGGCGTTCGAGTTTATGCTCTTCGGCCACAAGGACTTCGGTCCATCTATCGACTAGCAAATCTTGATCAGCTCTAAGCTGTTGCTGCTTTTTCTTGAGGCTTCTTGTCATGGCAATAAGCCGGCGTTGAAAACGCTCTTGCTCGACGGGATCCTCTAGCATGACGAATTCGTCGTCGTCGAGGCTTGCCTCGTCTTCGGAGGGAGGCATATAATTATCGCCCTCGACCTCTATGTCAGCCACCTTCTCATGAGGGCTCGTTTCTCCATCCTCCTGTGCTAAATCTTGCTGGAGGGGGTTTTCTTCGGCGCTTTCCGGAGTATTATCATCTCCCATGCTGGAATCGCCGTATTTGTTTTGGCGGGATTTTGAGCGGCACCGCTGACGCCGGCGCTTAGGCTGTTTCTTGGAGGGGTCATCCTCCGCTGTTCCATCGCCATCTCCTTCTTTTGGGGTGTCCACCATGTATATGCCATATGACGAGGTGGCTTTCCAGGGCCTAGTAGGCGCTGGTTCTTCATCATCTCCTTCATCGGCGTCCATACCGTCGAGGTCTTCGGAGTCGAAGTCGAGCATGTCGGTTAGATCATCGACAGTGGCTACAAAGTGGGTGGTGGGTGGGCTTTGAATTTCTTCATCGTCCGAATCCCAACCTTGCTGACCGTAGTCCGGCCAGGACTCTCCTGATAAAGAGAGAGACTTCAGTGTCTTCAGAATATCGCCAAAAGGCGAGTGCTAAAAGATGTCCGCGGCAGTAAACTCCATGATCGGCGCCCAATCGGATTCGATCGGCGGGGGCGCGGAGGGTTCGGAGTCCGGCTCCTTGGAGTCATGAGTCTCGCGGAGTGCGGGGCTGGTGTTTGGCTCAATCACCGTTGGGATCGCAGCCCCCGAGGCAGCGTCCAACCGCCCATCCTCGATTGGCGCAGTTGGCTCCGAATTAAGGGTCAAAGCCGACGCGGGTGCGGCCTCCAGGGCACTGTTCGGCAGCAGAGCTAGATCATGCTCGTTGGGACAGTGCGGCGCGCTCGGCAGTGGCTCGAATCCGTCGAAGATCAAGTCCCCGCGGATGTCAGCCGTGTAGTTTAAACTTCCAAATCTGACCTGACGGCTAGGGGCGTAGCTTTCGATCTGCTCCATATGGCCAAGTGAATTGGCCTGTAGTGCGAAGCCCCCGAAGACGAAGATCTGTCCGGGGAGGAAGGTCTCACCCTGGAATGCATCGCTATTGACGATCGTAGGAGCCATCGAGCCTGACGGCGACGACACAGAGGAACTCTCAATGAAAGCACCAATGTCGGTGTCAAAACCGGCAGATCTCGGGTAGGGGGTCCCGAACTGTGCGTCTAGGCCGAATGGTAACAGGAGGCAAGGGACATGAAGTTTTACCCAGGTTCGGGCCCTCTCGATGGAGGTAAAACCCTACATCCTGCTTGATTAATATTGATGATATGGGTAGTACAAGAGTAGATCTACCACGAGATCGGAGAGGCTAAACCCTAGAAGCTAGCCTATGGTATGATTGTTATTGTCTATGTTGTCCTACGGACTAAAAACCCTCCGGTTTATATAGACACCGGAGAGGGTTAGGGTTACACAAAGTCGGTTACAATGGTAGGAGATCTGTATATCCGTATCGCCAAGCTTGCCTTCCACGCCAAGGAAAGTCCCTTCCAGACACGGGACGAAGTCTTCAATCTTGTATCTTCATAGTCCAGGAGTCCGGCTGAAGGTATAGTCTAGCCATCCGGACACCCCCTAATCCAGGACTCCCTCAGCGACCCTCCCACTTGGAGGCTTAGCTGCAGTCCAGTACTCGCATAAGTACGAAGCACATCCCAATCCGCAAGCACGACGAGGTGCAGGTTGACTGCCACCTTCTCCTTCAGAGATTCGCCACAAATACAACATGCGCTCCATCCCGACCCACAAGGACGACGAGGTGCAAGACGACTGCTACCTTCTCCTTTGGAGCTGCGCCACAAATACAAAAGTTGTCTCGAGTGAAGAACGAGTTCCACTTGATGGAGAATTCATGAAGATATTCAATGATAAACTAAGTTCAGATAAATACTAAAAGGTTCCAAGCAGCGAATCAAAGGTACTCGGGCACCATGCTCGAAGGAGTTTAACGGTTACAGAAACCACTAGGCATTCTGAGGCAAATTTAAAGCATATCCAAGTTTCATAAGATTGTTCACTCGGCCGGAGGAGGGCTGGCAGGCTCCACGAACGAGTCCAGATCGATCCCATTAGCGATCCGAGTAGCGGCAGCAATGAAAGTCTCCATGGAGGACTAGAAGTCGTGCTTTTTGGTGTTAGCGACTTTGATGGCAGCCAGCTTGTCCTCACGAGCCTCCTTGCAATGGACTCACACCAGGGACAGCGCCACATCAGCACCACACCGGGCGGAGGATTTCTTCCATTCTTGCACTCGGCCAGGGATCTCGTTCAGTCGAGTCATTAGAGATTCCAGATCATTCTGAAGCGTCGCCCTGGCCAAAGCGTCGAGTCGATCCGAGAGACAACCTCCTTCAGGCGTGCGAGGTAGCTTGTGGTGCTGGCGATACGGGACTCTAGTCGGAGCATGTTCATCGCAGTTTCATCGCAGACCGGGGAAGCGATAGGGTCCAGACCCGTCTCGACCCTTCCAGTTTCTTCATCAAAGTCTTGACAAAGTTCTGCAGCCAAAAGTCAGTTCAATCAACCGAGCAAAATCCGATGGCAAGCATCAACACAGTCGGCTCAAAAGAAATACCTCCCAGCACGAGATAAAGCTTCTTGGCAAGGGTCCTCAGATAAGCTTCTGTGTCGTTCCTCTTGCGGATTGCAGACTCCAACTTTTTGTTCAAGGCAACCTTATCCTTCTTCAGGCTGGTCACTTCGCGGTTAGCTTCATTAAGACAAGATGTCAGTCTAGTCACCTCTCCTTCAAGCGTTTCGACTGAAGCAAGCTTCTCTTCTGCGAGAACTGTTTTGTCTTGGGCTGCTTTTTGCGCGGCGGCGAGGTCCGAGTCCTTCTTGTCCAGAGCCAACTTCATTTTCTCTGCAAAAGAAATAATCAAATAAAAAATGAGACCAAAGAGATATATTGAATTTCGGTCGGCAATCAGTTACCTTCCATACCAGCGGCCTCGTCTTGAGCTTTTTTCAGATTTTGCTGAGCCAATTCCAAGTCAAGGTTTAGCTGGATCTACTGTTTCTCGAAGTCAGCAAAGCGAGCTCCAAGATCACAAGATTTCTGCAATCAGGGAGGAGAAGTTATTTTACAGCGAAGAAGTTATTTTACAGCGAAAAATGACAAAGACAATAAATACTAAGACTACGATCGACTGCCCGCAGCTCACCATAGTCTCGGGGACTACACCCAGTGGGTGCACTTTGTGTGCCCCCACCGGTTCTGATCCCACTCGACCGGCCTGCCGGAGTCGAGTGCAGGGAGTAAAAAAAGAGAGAGAAAGAACAATTGCGCCGTCAAGAAAGAAGAACTCAGACCAACAGAACTCAGACCACAGTCAACTACCAGCAGTCGACCGCGGTCTCGGGGACTACACCCAGTGGGTGCACTTGGCGTGCCCCCACCGGTTCTGATCCCACTCGCCTAGACCGAGTGGAAGAGCGAAACTACCAAAAACGATAGCAAAATACAAAGACTACAGTCGACTGCCAGTAGTCCACCGTAGTCTCGCGGACTACACCCAGTGGGTGCACTCAGCGTGCCCCCACTAGTCCAAAAATTCAATCGACGCACCCAGTGGGTGTACAGATGCAAAGATTTTCGGAAAGAGAGTCTTCAGATAGCATATCCTAACAGAACAAGCGGTGACCAACTAACCTGAACATTGCTTTGAAGAGCCGAGCTGGCGTCATAGGCGGCCTGACTGGCGTCCCGCACTGCCTTCATCTTCTCCATCATAATGCCCGCCTGGCGTATGGCTTCCTTGGCAGCATTCACTTCATCCTCTGGGACATGATGGATCGCAAAAACTGAAGGTGGGTCGGCAGGAGCTTGAGCAGTCGACGAAGAAGGCAGGGCACTCGACAATGGTACGGCGAAGGTAACAGAACCCCGATTGGCATCACCAGCGTCCTGAACGACTGGTTCCGCCATCGGCGTCGACTGTGGCACCTTGCCGGCAGGAGCTTTCCTATTTTTCCTTGTCAAAGGCCTCTCAGGCTCTTCGTCATCATCATCGGGGAGGTTAATAATGTTAGGAGTTGTTCAAAGATAAATCGCCAAAATCACATCACCCAATGGTACACGTTGCAGTTGAGTCGAGCAAGTAAAGACAGAATGACAGAAATCATACCCAGATTGGAAGTGGCTGCATCTTCCATTACCTCATCCTCATCCCTGTAATCTGAGGTCCTGGAAGTAGCAACACTGCCAGTTCCAAAGTTCGTCTGGTTAAATCAAGAAAAAATAAATAGCACGGAGCGTCGAGGCAATACAAAGGGAGACACTCACGCAAAAGCGACGGGGATGTCAATCTTAATCTTTGGCAGCGCCTTCCGAGGCTTCTGCTCTGCAACTTTGGGATGCTGTCACGCTTTTTCAGTTGGGGTTGGTGAAGATGTCTGAGGATGCTTTGAAGACTGACCAGTCTGAGCAATCGCCTTTTCACGGGCACTCGGTCGTTCTTGGTCAAGCTTGGATCGCCTCTCCCTGCGAGGAGGCGAATCGACTTCTTCTTCGTCACATAAGTCATCGCTTTCTTCGTCCCCTTCTCCGTCAGAATGCCATTCGCCACTATCGCCGCCGCTCGCCTCTCCTTCCGGGTCTTGCTCTTGCTCTCCGTTGGGCACTGAGCACATTCCGATAAGGGCCTGAAAGAAAGCAGGAAGAATAAAGCCAGTCGACGCAGTATAGACAGCTACGCGAGTGAATTCAGATTATAATCAAAAGCTCGGAATCAGACCTTTTCTGGTTCATGGGACTGGTCGAATGGAGGAACTCTCCTGGCTCCCCTGGGGTTGTCCTTGTTTCCGGTGATGCCCGACAGCCACCCCTCCAGTGTGTCGTCATCGACCTCCTCCGGGTGAATCCGAGTGGTGTCTTCAAGACCCGAATACATCCACATCGGATGGTCTCGAGCTTGAAGAGGATGGATGCGCCGCCGAAGGAAAACCTCCAAGAGGTCCATACCAGTGACCCAGTCACGGATAAGCTGGACCACTCGTTCGACCAGCACCCTAACTCGTGCCTTCTCCTCCGGGATCACCTTCAAAGAGGAGGGTTTCCTCACTAGGTCCATGGTAAAAGGAGGGAGGCCAGTCGACTGCCCTGGCGTCGGCTGGTCTTTGCAGTAAAACCAGGTCGACTGCCATCCGCGGACCGAGTCGGGAAGAATCATGGCCGGGAAGGAACTTTTCCCTCTCATCTGAACACCAAGACCCCCACACATCTGAATCACTTGTGTTCTCTCATCACTCGGATTGGCCTTTTTCACCGTCTGAGAACGACAGGTGAAAATATGCTTGAAAAGACCCTAGTGAGGCCGACAACCCAAGAAATTCTCGCACAAAGACACGAAAGCAGCGAGATACACGATTGTGTTGGGAGTGAAGTGGTGGAGTTGTGCCCCAAAGAAATTCAGAAATCCCCGAAAGAAAGGATGAGGAGGCAAGGAAAATCCACGGTCGACGTGAGTGGCAAGGAGAACGCGCTCACCCTCTCGAGGTTGCGGCTCAGATTCCTTCCTCGGAAGCCGCGCCTATCCATGGGGGATCAGTCCTCCGTCGGCTAGGTTGTCGAGGTCTTCTTGGAGGATCGTCGAGCGGATCCAGTCGCCCTGGATCCAGCCCTTCGGCAAGCCGGCTCGTGAGGAAGATCCACCCCAACTGGTCGCCTTCCCCTTCGCCCTTGCCGTCGCCTTCTTCGCCCGCTCCAGAGCCGACGTATTCTCCTTCCCCATCATCGCCGGAGAGACACGTACGGAGCAGCGGCGCGGGACGAGAGCGAGCGCGACGAAGAAGCCTGAAGAGGAGGAGAGGAAATGAGAACGCACTGTTCAAGAAACCCCGGTCCGACGCCTTATATGAGGTTACTTCCGAGTGGCTGACTGGTAGGCACATACGATCCTGTCAAATCCCGCAACAGTCGCGCACGTGATATGTGGTGAAAAAGGTGGCGCGGAGATCGAGGAGGCTCCGCCCTATCCCATCCGATTACTGCGGTGTAACACCCTCGATGCGACTATATCTCCCACGTGTCGAGGCACAACTTAGAGGCATAATCGCATTGAAAGCATATGTCGCAAGTTAGGCAATCTTCACAACATCCCATGTAATATAGATAATAAAAGGGGAGATAGCATAGTTGGCTTACACTCGCCACGTCAATCAAGTACATAAATAGCATTACATCATCCAAACACTCATGGCCCGACTACAGCGCCAAAATAAAAGACAACCCAACATGCGACACGGTCCCGATCACCCCAACTGGGCACCACTACTGATCATCAGGAAAAGACATGTAGTATCATTGAGAGTCCTCGTCGAACTCCCACTTGAGCTCAAGCGCGTCACCTGGAGCGGAATCATCAGGCCCTGCATCTGGTGTAATAGTAATCTGTGAGCCACAGGGACTCGGCAATCTCGCACCCTCGCGATCAAGACTATTTAAGCTTATAGGTAAGGCAAGGTAAATATAAGTGGAGCTGCAGCAAGCGACTAGCATATATGGTCGATATCCTGTTCGCAAAAGAGAGCGAGAAGAGAAGGAAAAGCGCGAGCGAGAAACTAGAGGACAACCTGCGCAAACATTACTCCAACACCGTGTCCACTTCTCGGACTCCGCCGAGAAGAGGCCATCACGGTAACTCACACTGTTGATTCATTTTAATTAAGTTAAGGTTCAAGTTATCTACAACAGACATTAACAAATTCCCATCTGCCCATAACCGCGGACACGGCTTTCGAAAGTTCAAATCCCTGCAGGGGAGTCCCAACTTAGCCCATGACAAGCTCTCATGGTCAACGAAGGAATAGACCTCCTCCCGAGACGTTCCGATCAGACTCGGTACCTCGGTTCTTCAAGACACTTCGACAGGTTAAAACTAATCCAGCAACACCGCCCGAATGTGCCGACAAATCCCGATAGGAGCTGCACATATCTCTTTCTCAAGGCACACTCAGATTGTCCTAGGTACGGGTAGGCCAGCCCAGAGTTGCCCCTGGTGGCCACCAGCAACTGACAGGTGGACCAACACTCAGAGGAGCACTGGCCCGGAGGGTTTAAAATAAGATGACCCTCGGGCTCCAAAAACCCAAGGGAAAAAGAGTCTAGGTGGCAAATGGTAAAACCAAGGTTGGGCATTGCTGTAAAAGCTTTAATCAAGGCGAACTATCAAGGGGTTCCCATTATAACCCAACCGCGTAAGGAACGCAAAATCCGGGAACATAACACCGATATGACGGAAACTAGGGCGGCAAGAGTGGAACAAAACACTAGGCGAGAGGCCGAGCCTTCCACCCTTTACCAAGTATATAGATGCATTAAGATAACATGGCAATATAATGATATCCCAACAAGTAAATAATGATCCAACAAGGAACGGTCTCCAATCTTCACCTGCAACTAGCAACGCTATAAGAGGGGCTGAGCAAAGCGGTAACATAGCCAATCAATGGTTTGCTAGGACATGGTGGGTTAGAGGTTTGACATGGCAATTTGGGAGGCTTGAAAGCAAGTGGTAGGCATCGTAGCATGGCATAGCAAAAGAGCGAGCATCTAGCATAGCAAAGACAGTATTGATTTCGAGGGTATGATCATCTTGCCTGCAAAGTTGTCAGAGTTGACTGGATCCTCGAAAGCAAACTCAATGGGCTCCTCGTTAGCGAACTCGTCTCCTGGTTCTACCCAAACAAGACAAACAAGCAAACGGAACACAATCAACCACGTGCAAAGCTCAAACAATATGATGCAAGGATGGTATGCTATGCGGGATGCGATGCGGGATGCATATGCAAGATGTGACAAGGAATGCATGAACCTGGCCTCAACTTGGGAATCCAAGGGTGCCACTGGAAATATGAGATGAAATCACTTGAAAACGATATAAAGAACGCCGGAATCGGAGTTACGGTTTGGAAATGGCAAGCGATTCAAATATGACCACGTTCTGCGATTTACAGCAAGTAGCCATCTAAATGCAATGAGATGAACATGCTACAGCACCCAAACATGACAACAAAATACATGGCAGGGATGCATTCAAGATGCTTAACAAAAGTCTAGCACTGAGCTACGGCCAATTCATCCACTAACAGGTTCAAACAAGCATGGCAAAAATGCATTTGATGAACAGATTTCAGACTTGGTGAAATTAACACTTGTCTGGAATTTCAGATCGGGTAGCACTCTTTGGAGCAACAAAACTACATGCTACAGGACCTGGACATGGAAAAGTAAAGCATGGCATGGAGCTACTCAAAGAGCTTAACAAAAGTCCCTTAGTGACCTTGAGCCAAAAGGGATCAGAAAATACAATTGCAAGCATGTGAACATGGTAAAAACATAATCAGTTCTCAGACTTAGTGAAAACTAGAGCATGCTGAAACAGATATCAAGTAGGCATGTTTACGAGCTCGATGCACTCACTACGGAGCAAGTCATGATAATCTAATCATACACCCATCAAGAATACACAAAATGCAAGCTATACATGGCAATAACAATAGCATAACATGCACGGATCAACTACAACATCCTCGGCAAAATCGCTAACAAGTAGACAATATGCCCAGATTCACGAAATAGCAAAAATAGAGCTCGATTGACTTAAGCTAGGGTGCTCCATAATTTCAAACAAAGACATGGATGGATAGAGCACTACAATATTAACAAAACATCCTTACTGATCATCCTCAAAAGAGGCACGGAACACTAGGAAACAACATGAACATATGGCCATATGAAATAAACAGCTCAAGGACTTAGTGGAAATGCTAAGTCCCTGAAATCAGCATTACCAAGTGCCTCACTTTGCAAGCTTGTGCTAGTCACCACACACATCAAAAAAATACATGGGTTGCACCTCTAGAAAGATGGCAAAACCCTTAACAAAACATATGTAGAGCTCATGGGCATATCATGCACACAATAATCATGGCAAAAATGACAAATATCTAAATGGAGCAGCAGATCTGACAATTATCTCAAGTAGCACTCTTCTAACAGCATTTAGGGCATAAAGATGAACTCAAATGAAAAAGATGCAATGGAATGAAATGATGTGCTCTCTGAGACGAACATTTTGATATGCTATATGCCCAAAACGGTGCTACGGACGCAAAGTTATAGCACGATGAACAGGAGCAAATAATCTGCAGACTTAGGAGAAAAAAGGTCAACCCTAGGGTTTGAATTCCAGATCTGAGATCCGGGGCACATTCCCCGAGGTCCGCCGGAATCACTGTTCACCGGAGGGAGGAAGCTCGCCGGAGGTCGGAGTTGAGGAAGGAGAGGCCGGATCCGGCAGTGGAGCTCGCCGGGGCGGCGCGGGCCGGCGATGGCCGTGGTCGGCGCGGTCGCCGAGACCCGCGGCAGCGAGGCGGCGATGGCCGCGGAGGTGGCGGCGAGGAGATGTGGCGGCTGGCGACGACCGAGGCGCGCGGCGACGCAGGCGGGCGCGGGTGGCGACCTGGCGACGACCAAGGCGCGCGGTGGCGCAGGCGGGCGCGGGCGGCAGTCTTCGGGCCCCGCGGGCCTGCTGCGGGCTGCGG
>NC_041392.1:3284836-3313156 GCF_002162155.2 Triticum dicoccoides
TGGACGCGGGCGGCGGCGCGGACGCGTCCGGCGCCGGGCGGACGTGTCCGGCGCGCGGAGGAAGGGGAGACTAGGGTTAGGGGTGGATTTGATCCGAGATTTGGACGGGGAAGGCCTATTTATACATAGAAGGAGCTAGGAGGCTCCAAATGGAGTGCGGTTTTCGGCCACGCGATCATGATCGAACGATCTAGATGATGGAGAGGGTTTTGTGGGTTTTGGGCCAACTTGGAGGGCTGTTGGGCTGCAACACACACGAGGCCTTTTCGGTCCCTCGGTTAACCGTTGGAGCATCACACGAAGTCCAAATGGTACGAAAGTTGACAGGCGGTCTACCGGTAGTAAACCAAGGCCGCTTGGCAAGTCTCGGTCCAATCCGGAAATGTTTAATCCCCACACACGAAAGAAAGGTAGAAATGACCACCGGAGGAGAACGAAGCGCCGGAATGCAAAACGGACAACGGGGAAAATGCTCGAATGCATGAGATGAACACGTATGAAAATGCAATGCACATGATGACATGATATGAGATGCATGACAACGATAACAACACACGGAGACAAAGACCCGAACCCGAGAAAATAAAATAACTTAAGGCCGGAAATGGCAAGAGTTGTATTACATATAGGGAAAGTCATATCCGGGGTGTTACAACACTCCACCACTACGAAAGGATCTCGTCCCGAGATCTAGGACTGAAAGAATGCCAGGTATTCAGAACGGAGGTGATCCTCACGTTCCCAGGTAGCTTCACGGTCAGAATGGTGTGACCACTTGACTTTGAGGAATTTGATTGACTTGTTGCGAGTCTTGCGTTCAGTCTCTTCGAGAATAGCAACGGGGTGCTCATGATAGGATAGATCTTCTTGGAGCTCAATGTCCTCGAAGTTGATGGTGTGGTCAGGAGTCTTGAAGCACTTTCGGAGCTGAGAGACATGGAACACATCATGAACATTTGCAAAGTTTGAAGGAAGCTCGAGTTGATAGGCGAGATCGCCTCTCTTGCTGACAATCTTGAAAGGTCCCACATATCTAGGGGCAAGCTTCCCTTTGATATCGAAGCGACGAGTACCTTTCATAGGAGAGATGCAGAGGTAAACATGATCTCCGATCTCGAAAGCCAAATCATGGTGCTTACTTGTTGGGGAACGTAGTAATTTCAAAAAAATTCCTACGCACACGCAAGATCATGGTGATGCATAGCAACGAGAGGGGAGAGTGTGATCTACGTACCCTTGTAGAGCGATAGCGGAAGCGTTGTGACAACGCGGTTGATGTAGTCGTACGTCTTCACGATCCGACCGATCCAAGCACCGTTACTCCGGCACCTCCGAGTTCTTGGCACACGTTCAGCTCGATGACGATCCCCGGGCTCCGATCCAGCAAAGCGTCGGGGAGGAGTTCCGTCAGCACGACGGCGTGGTGACAATTTTGATGTTCTACCGTCGCAGGGCTTCGCCTAAGCACCGCTACAATATGACCGAGGTGGAATATGGTGGAGGGGGGCACCGCACACGGCTAAGGAACGATCACGAAGATCAACTTGTGTGTCTAGAGGTGCCCCCCTGCCCCCGTATATAAAGGAGCAAGGGGGAGGGGGCGGCCGGCCTAGAAGGGGGCGCGCCAAGGGGAGTCCTACTCCCACCGGGAGTAGGACTCCTTCCTTCCTTGTTGGAGTAGGAGAAGGGGAAAGAGGGGGAGAGGAAGAAGGAAAAGGGGGCTGCGCCCCTTGTCCAATTCGGACCAGAGGGGGGGCGCAGACCTCCTTCCTTTTGGCCTCTCTCCTCTATTCCCGTATGGCCCAATAAGGCCCATATACTCCCCGGCGAATTCCCGTAACTCTCCGGTACTCCGAAAAATACCCGAATCACTCGGAACCTTTCCGATGTCCGAATATAGTCGTCCAATATATCGATCTTTACGTCTCGACCATTTCGAGACTCCTCGTCATGTCCCCGATCTCATCCGGGACTCCGAACTCCTTCGGTACATCAAAACTCATAAACTCATAATGTAACTGTCATCGAAACCTTAAGCGTGCGGACCCTACGGTTCGAGAACAATGTAGACATGACCGAGACATGTCTCCGGTCAATAACCAATAGCGGAACCTGGATGCTCATATTGGCTCCTACATATTCTACGAAGATCTTTATCGGTCAGACCGCATAACAACATACGTTGTTCCCTTTGTCATCGGTATGTTACTTGCCCGAGATTCGATCGTCGGTATCTCAATACCTAGTTCAATCTCGTTACCGGCAAGTCTCTTTACTCGTTCCGTAATACATCATCTCACAACTAACTCATTAGTTGCAATGCTTGCAAGGCTTATGTGATGTGCATTACCGAGAGGGCCCAGAGATACCTCTCCGACAATCGGAGTGACAAATCCTAATCTCGAAATACGCCAACCCAACATGTACCTTTGGAGACACCTGTAGAGCACCTTTATAATCACCCAGTTACGTTGTGACATTTGGTAGCACACAAAGTGTTCCTCCGGCAAACGGGAGTTGCATAATCTCATAGTCATAGGAACATGTATAAGTCATGAAGAAAGCAATAGCAACATACTAAACGATCGGGTGCTAAGCTAATGGAATGGGTTATGTCAATCAGATCATTCACCTAATGATGTGATCCCGTTAATCAAATAACAACTCTTTGTTCATGGTTAGGAAACATAACCATCTTTGATTAATGAGCTAGTCAAGTAGAGGCATACTAGTGACACTCTATTTGTCTATGTATTCACACATGTATTATGTTTCCGGTTAATACAATTCTAGCATGAATAATAAACATTTATCATGATATAAGGAAATAAATAATAACTTTATTATTGCCTCTAGGGCATATTTCCTTCAGTCTCCCACTTGCACTAGAGTCAATAATCTAGTTCACATCACCATGTGATTTAACACTAATAGTTCACATCTTTATGTGATTAGTTCACATCTTCATGTGACCAACACCCAAAGGGTTTACTAGATTCAGTAATCTAGTTCACATTGCTATGCGATTAACACCCAAAGAGTACTAAGGTGTGATCATGTTTTGCTTGTGAGAGAAGTTTAGTCAACGGGTCTGCCACATTCAGATCCGTATGTATTTTGCAAATTTCTATGTCAACAATGCTCTGCACAGAGCTACTCTAGCTAATTGCTCCCACTTTCAATATGTATCCAGATTGAGACTTAGAGTCATCTGGACTAGTGTCAAAACTTGCATCGATGTAACCCTTTACGATGAACCTTTTTGTCACCTCCATAACCGAGAAACATATCCTTATTCCACTAAGGATAATTTTGACCGTTGTCCAGTGATCTACTCCTAGATCACTATTGTACTACCTTGCCAAAATCAGTGTAGGGTATACAATAGATATGGTACATAGCATGGCATACTTTATAGAACCTATGGCTGAGGCATAGGGAATGACTTTCATTCTCTTTCTATCTTCTGTCGTGGTCGGGTTTTGAGTCTTACTCAATTTCACACCTTGTAACACAGACAAGAACTCTTTCTTTGACTGTTCTATTTTGAACTACTTCAAAATCTTGTCAAGGTATGTACTCATTGAAAAAAACTTATCAAGCGTCTTGATCTATCTCTATAGATCTTGATGTTCAATATGTCAGCAGCTTCACCGAGGTCTTTCTTTGGAAAATTCCTTTCAAACACTCCTTTATGCTTTGCAAAATAATTCTACATTATTTCCGATCAACAATATGTCATTCACATATACTTATCAGAAATGTTGTAGTGCTCCCACTCACTTTCTTCTAAATACAGGCTTCATCGCATGTCTGTATAAAACTATATGCTTTGATCAACTTATCAAAGCGTATATTCCAACTCCGAGAAGCTTGCACCAGTCCATAGATGGATCGCTGGAGCTTGCATATTTTGTTAGCACCTTTAGGATTGACAAAACCTTCTGGTTGCATCATATACAACTCTTCTTTAAATCCATTAAGGAATGTAGTTTTGTTTATCCATTTGCCAGATTTCATAAAAATGCGGCAATTGCTAACATGATTTGGACAGACTTAAGCATCGCTACGAGTGAGAAAGATTCATCGTAGTCAACACCTTGAACTTTGTCAAAAAACCTTTTTCGACAAGTCTAGATAGATAGTAACACTACTATCAGTGTCCGTCTTCCTCTTGAAGATCCATTTGTTTTCTATGGCTTGCCGATCATCAGGAAAATCCATCAAAGTCCATACTTTGTTCTCATACATGGATCATATCTCAGATTTCATGGCCTCAAACCATTTTGCGGAATCTAGGCTCATCATCGCTTCCTCATAGTTCGCAAGTTCGTCATGGTCTAGTAACATGACTTCCAGAACAGGATTACCGTACCACTCTGGTGCGGATCTCACTCTAGTTTACCTACGAGATTCGGTAGTAACTTGATCTGAAGTTACATGATCATCATCATTATCTTCCTTACTAATTGGTGTAGTAGTCACAAGAACAGATTTCTGTGATGAACTACTTTCCAATAAGGGAGCAGGTACAGTTACCTCATCAAGTTTTACTTTCCTCCCACTCACTTCTTTCGAGAGAAATTCCTTCTCTAGAAAGGATCCATTCAAAGCAACGAATATCTTGCCTTCGGATCTGTGATAGAAGGTGTACCCAACATTTTGTTTTTGGGTATCCTATGAAGACGTACTTCTCCGATTTGGGTTTGAGCTTATCAGGTTGAAACTTTTTCATATAAGCATTGCAACCTCAAACTTTAAGAAACGACAGCTTAGGTTTCTTGCCAAACCATAGTTCATACGGTGTCGTTTCAACGGATTTAGATGGTGCCCTATTTAACGTGAATGCAGTTGTCTCTAATGCATAATCCCAAAATGATAGTGGTAGATTGGTAAGAGACATCATAGTTCGCACCATATCTAATAAAGTACGGTTATGACGTTCGGACACACCATTATGCTGTGGTGTTCCAGGTGGCGTGAGTAGTGAAACTATTTCACATTGTTTTTAACTGAAGGCCAAACTCGTAACTCAAATATTTATCTCCGTGATCAGATCGTAGAAACTTTATTTTCTTGTCACGATGATTTTCCACTTCACTCTGAAATTCTTTGAACTTTTCAAATGTTTCAGACTTATGTTCCATCAAGTAGATATACCCATATCTGCTCAAATCATCTGTGAAGTTCAGAGAATAACGATACTTTCCGTGAGCCTTAACACTCATCGGACCGCATACATCAGTATGTATTATTTCCAATAAGTCAGTTGCTCGCTCCGGAGAACGGAGTCTTAGTCATCTTGCCCATGAGGAATGGTACGCAAGCATCAAGTGATTCATAATCAAGTGATTCCAAAATCCCATCAGCATGGAGTTTCTTCATGCGCTTTACACCAATATGACCTAAACGGCAGTGCTACAAATAAGTTGCACTATCATTATTAACTTTGCATCTTTTGGCTTCAATATTATGAATATGTGTGTCACTACAATTGAGATCCAACAAACCATTTTCGTTGGTGTGTATGACCATAGAAGGTTTTATTCATGTAAACAGAACAACAATTGTTCTCTAACTTAAATGAATAACCGTATTGCAATAAACATGATCAAATCATATTCATGCTCAACGCAAACACAAAATAACACTTATTTAGGTTCAACACTAATCTCGAAAGTACAGGGAGTCTGCGATGATGATCATATCAATCATGGAACCACTTCCAACACAGATCGTCACTTCACCCTTAACTAGTCTCTGTTAATTCTGCAACTCCCGTTTCGAGTTACTAATCTTAGCAACTGAACTATTATCAAATACTGAGGGGTTGCTATAAACACTAGTAAAGTACACATCAATAACATGTATATCAAATATACTTATGTTCACTTTGCCATCCTTCTTATCCGCCAATCACTTGGGGTAGTTCCGCTTCCAGTGACCAGTCCCTTTGAAGTAGAAGCACTTAGTCTCAGGCTTAGGACCAGACTTGGGCTTCTTCACTTGAGCAGCAACTTGCTTGCTGTTCTTCTTGAAGTTCCCCTTCTTCCCTCTGCCCTTTTCTTGAAACTAGTGGTCTTGTCTACCATCAACACTTGATGTTTTTCTCGATTTCTACCTTTGTCAATTTCCGCATTACGAAGAGCTTGGGAATCGTTTCTGTTATCCCTTGCAAATCATAGTTCATCACGAAGTTCTACTAACTTGGTGATGGTGACTAGAGAATTCTGTCAATCACTATCTTATCTGGAAGATTAACTCCCACTTGATTCAAGCGATTGTAGTACTCAGACAATCTGAGCACATGCTCACTAGGTGAGCGATTCTCCTCCATCTTTTAGCTATAGAACTTGTTGGAGACTTCATATCTCTCAACTGGGTATTTGCTTGAAATATTAACTTCAACTCCTGGAACATCTCATATGCTCCATGACGTTCAAAACGTCTTTGAAGTCCCAATTCTAAGCCATTAAGCATGGTGCACTAAACTATCAAGTAGTCATCATATTGAGCTAGTCAAACGTTCATAACGTCTGCATCTGCTCCTGCAATAGGTCCATCACCTAGCGGTGCATCAAGGACGTAATTCTTCTGTGCAGCAATGAGGATAAACCTCAAATCACGGATCCAATCCGCATCATTGCTACTAACATCTTTCAACACAATTTTCTCTAGGAACATATCAAAATAAACACAGGGAAGCAACAACGCGAGCTATTGATCTACAACATAATTTGCAAAATACTACCGGGACTAAGTTTCATGATGAATTTAAGTTCAATTAATCAAATTACTTAAGAACTCCCACTTAGATAGACATCCCTCTAATCCTCTAAGTGATTACGTGATCCAAATCAACTAAACCATGTCCGATCATCACGTGAGATGGAGTAGTTTCATTGGTGAACATCACTATGTTGATCATATCTACTATATGATTCACGCTCGACCTTTCGGTCTCCGTGTTCCGAGGCCATATCTGTATATGCTTGGCTCGTCAAGTATAACCTGAGTATTCCGCATGTGCAACTGTTTTGCACCCGTTATATTTGAACGTAGAGCCTACCACACCCGATCATCACGTGGTGTCTCAGCACGAAGAACTTTTGCAACGATGCATACTCAGGGAGAACACTTCTTGATAATTAGTGAGAGATCATCTTATAATGCTACCGTCAATCTAAGCAAGATAAGATGCATAAAAGATAAACATCACATGCAATCAATATAAGTGATATGATATGGCCATCATCATCTTGTGCTTGTGATCTCCATCTTCGAAGCACCGTCGTGATCACCATCGTCATCGGCGCGACACCTTGATCTCCATCGTAGCATCGTTGTCGTCTCGCCAATCTTATGCTTCCACGACTATCGCTACCGCTTAGTGATAAAGTAAAGCATTACAGCGCGATTGCATTGCATACAATAAAGCGACAACCATATGGCTCCTGCCAGTTGCCGATAACTCGGTTACAAAACATGATCATCTCATACAATAAAATTTAGCATCATGTCTTGACCGTATCACATCACAACATGCCCTGCAAAAACAAGTTAGACATCCTCTACTTTGTTGTTGCAAGTTTTACGTGGCTGCTACGGGCTTAAGCAAGAACCAATCTTACCTACGCATCAAAACCACAACGATAGTTTATCAAGTTGGTGTTGTTTTAACCTTCGCAAGGACCGGGCGTAGCCACACTCGGTTCAACTAAAGTTGGAGAAACTATCACCCGCTAGCCACCTTTGTGCAAAGCACGTCGGGAGAACCGGTCTCGCGTAAGCGTACGCGTAATGTCGGTCTGGGCCGCTTCGTCCAACAATACCGCCGAACCAAAGTATGACATGCTGATAAGCAGTATGACTTATATCGCCCACAACTCACTTGTGTTCTACTCATCCATATAACATCAACACATAAAACCTAGGCTCGGATGCCACTGTTGGGGAACGTAGTAATTTCAAAAAAATTCCTACGCACACGCAAGATCATGGTGATGCATAGCAACGAGAGGGGAGAGTGTGATCTACGTACCCTTGTAGACCGACAGCGGAAGCATTGTGACAATGCGGTTGATGTAGTCGTACGTCTTCACAATCCGACCGATCCAAGCACCGTTACTCCGGCACCTCCGAGTTCTTGGCACACGTTCAGCTCGATGACGATCCCCGGGCTCCAATCCAGCAAAGCGTCGGGGAGGAGTTCCGTCAGCACGACGGCGTGGTGACGATTTTGATGTTCTACCGTCGCAGGGCTTCGCCTAAGCACCGCTACAATATGATCGAGGTGGAATATGGTGGAGGGGGGCACCGCACACGGCTAAGGAATGATCACGAAGATCAACTTGTGTGTCTAGAGGTGCCCGCTGCCCCCGTATATAAAGGAGCAAGGGGGAGGGGGCGGCCGACCTAGAAGGGGGCGCGCCAAGGGGAGTCCTACTCCCACCGGGAGTAGGACTCCTTCCTTCCTTGTTGGAGTAGGAGAAGGGGAAAGAGGGGGAGAGGAAGAAGGAAAAGGGGGCTGCGCCCCTTGTCCAATTCGGACCAGAGGGGGGGGCGCATGCCTCCTTCCTTTTGGCCTCTCTCCTCTATTCCCGTATGGCCCAATAAGGCCCATATACTCCCCGGCGAATTCCCGTAACTCTCCGGTACTCCGAAAAATATCCGAATCACTCGGAACCTTTCTGATGTCCGAATATAGTCGTCCAATATATCGATCTTTACGTCTCGACCATTTTGAGACTCCTCGTCATGTCCCCGATCTCATCCGGGACTCCGAACTCCTTCGGTACATCAAAACTCATAAACTCATAATATAACTGTCATCGAAACCTTAAGCGTGCGGACCCTATGGTTCCAGAACAATGTAGACACGACCGAGACATGTCTCCGGTCAATAACCAATAGCGGAACCTGGATGCTCATATTGGCTCCTACATATTCTACGAAGATCTTTATCGGTCAGACCGCATAACAACATACGTTGTTCCCTTTGTCATCGGTATGTTACTTGCCCGAGATTCGGTCGTCGGTATCTCAATACCTAGTTCAATCTCATTACCGGCAAGTCTCTTTACTCGTTCCGTAATACATCATCTCACAACTAACTCATTAGTTGCAATGCTTGCAAGGCTTATGTGATGTGCATTATTGAGAGGGCCCAGAGATACCTCTCCGACAATCGGAGTGACAAATCCTAATCTCGAAATACGCCAACCCAACATGTACCTTTGGAGACACCAGTAGAGCACCTTTATAATCACCCAGTTACGTTGTGACATTTGGTAGCACACAAAGTGTTCCTCCGGCAAACGGGAGTTGCATAATCTCATAGTCATAGGAACATGTATAAGTCATGAAGAAAGCAATAGCAACATACTAAACGATCGGGTGCTAAGCTAATGGAATGGGTCATGTCAATCAGATCATTCACCTAATGATGTGATCCTGTTAATCAAATAACAACTCTTTGTCCATGGTTAGGAAACATAACCATCTTTGATTAACGAGCTAGTCAAGTAGAGGCATACTAGTGACACTCTGTTTGTCTATGTATTCACACATGTATTATGTTTCCGGTTAATACAATTCTAGCATGAATAATAAACATTTATCATGATATAAGGAAATAAATAATAACTTTATTATTGCCTCTAGGGCATATTTCCTTCATTACTATCATAGTAGCTCTTCTGGCGGGATTGGGCTGCTTTAAGGTTATCTCGAATGACTTTGCACATTTCCTCTGCCTCTGTGATTAAGTCATTACCCAAAAGATGATGTTCACCGGTTTCAGACCAGTTGAGAGGGGTATGGCACTTCCTGCCGTACAGAATTTCAAATGGGGCCTTGCCCGAACTTGCTTGAAAACTGTTGTTGTAGGAGAATTCAGCATATGGAAGACAATCCTCCCACTTCATGCCGAAGGAGATCACACAAGCCCTGAGCATGTCTTCAAGAATCTGATTGACACGCTCGACTTGACCGCTAGTTTGAGGATGGAAAGCTGTGCTGAAGCGGATGTTGGTGCCCATGGCCTTCTGAAAAGAATCCCAAAACTTGGAGGTAAAGATGCTGCCACGGTCTGAAGAGATCACTTGTGGAATACCATGCAAAGAGACAATTCGAGAGGTGTAGAGTTCCGCCAATTGAGCTGCAGTGATTGACTCTTTGATAGGCAGAAAATGAGCCACTTTGGTGAGTTTGTCGATGACAACGAATATAGCATCATTGCCACGCTTGGACTTTGGAAACCCAGTCACGAAGTCCATCTCAATGTGGTCAAACTTCCATTCTGGAATGGCAAGAGGTTGAAGGAGACCAGCTGGCATTTGGTGTTCTGCCTTCACTCTTCTGTAGACATCACACTCATTCACGAACTGAGCAATCTCGCGCTTCATTCGAGTCCACCAATAAGCCTGCTTAAGGTCCTGATACATCTTCGTGCTCCCAGGATGGATGGAGAGGAGAGAATTGTGAGCCTCATTCATGATCACTTTACGGAGGTCACCTTTGGGTACAACAATACGATCCTCGAAGAAGAGAGTATCCTTGTCATCAAGGCGGTAGTACTTGTACTTAGGTTGACTCTTGGCAATCCCAATCTTCACCTTTTTCACCATAGCATCAAGAAGCTCAGCTTGGCGAATCTGGTCTTCCAAGGTAGGAGAGACTTGAAGGTTGGTGAGGAAACCTTGAGGAACAACTTGCAGATTAAGTTTGTGGAAAGCTTCACAAAGCTCGGGTTGATAAGGCTTGAGAATTAGACTGTTACAGTAAGCCTTCCTGCTCAATGCGTCAGCAATCACATTGGCCTTGCCTGGAGTATACTCAATACTCGGATTATACTCTTGAATCATTTCGACCCATCGAGTTTGCCTGAGGTTGAGATTAGGCTGAATGAAGATGTACTTGAGACTCTTGTGATCAGTGAAAATGTCCACTTTTCTTCCCAATAAGAGATGTCTCCAAGTCAAAAGAGCATGCACAACTGCCGCCAACTCGAGATCATGAGTGAGGTAGTTCTTCTCATTGGGCTTCAACTGGCGAGAGGTATAAGCAACAACTTTCTTCTCTTGCATCAACACTGCGCCAAGACCTTGGAGAGAGGCATCACAAAAGACCTCATACGGCTTGGATTCATCAGGCGGAGTCGGAACTGGAGCAGTGATCAATTTCTCTTTCAAAGTGTTGAAAGCAATGTCACACTCCGGAGACCAAACATACTTGACGTGCTTCTGAAGAAGATTTGAGAGAGGCTTCGCGATCTTAGAAAAGTTTTCAACGAATCTTCGACAATAGCTTGCGAGACCGAGGAAGCTACGGAGTTGCTTCACGTTCTGAGGAGGTTCCCAATTCACAATTGCAGACACCTTCTCAGGATTCACCGCGATGCCCTTGGTAGAGATGATATGACCAAGATAAAGAACCTCATCGAGCCAAAATTCACACTTGGAGAACTTGGCGTAGAACTGGTGTTCCCTCATCTTATCGAGTACCACTCACAAGTGCTTGGCATGATCTTCCTTGTTCTTCGAGAAAACCAGAATATCATCGAGATAGACCAAAACAAAGTCATTGGTGTAGTTGAAGATGAAGTTCATCATGCGAGAGAAAGTCGGAGGAGCGTTGACGAGGCCAAAAGACATGACAGTGTACTCATATGAACCATAGCTTGTTCTGAAAGCCGTCTTGGGAATATCTTGTTCACGGATTTGAATTTGATGATAACCCATACAGAGATCAAGCTTGGGGAATACTTGGGCACCTTTGAGTTGTTCGAACAGCTCATTGATGTTGGGAAGTGGGTATTTGTTCTTGATGGTCTTCTTGTTCAATGGGCGGTAATCAACACAAAGTCGGTCCGTTCCATCCTTCTTCTTCACAAAAAGAACACCACAACCCCACGGAGAAGAACTAGGCCGGATGAGACCCATTCTCTCTTGAATATCGAGTTGCTTCTTCAGCTCCTTCAACTCTTCAGGTCCGAGCTTGTAAGGACGCTTGCACACTAGTTCCGTGCCAGGCTCAAGATCAATGACGAATTCAACTGGCCGGTGCGGAGGCATTCCTGGAAGCTCTTCTGGAAAGACGTCTTGATATTCGCAAATGACTGGAATTTGCGAGATAGCATCGAGTTCACCCTTCTCATTGAGAGAAAACAGACGGATGGTATTATCTCGAGCGGCAAAGACAATTACATCCTCAGACGAATGAGTCAATTGAATCTTCCTGGCAGCACAATCAAGATGCGCCTTGTGCTTAGAAAGCCAATCCATCCCGAGAATAAGATCAATATCCGAGTCACCAAGAACCGTTGGAGAAGCCAGAAACTTGTAGTCACCCAAGGTGATAGTAACATCCGGAATGATGGATTTAGCATGCATGCGCTTACCGGGAGAGACAACTGCTAATGGACTAGGCAAAACTTGCGAAACCAATTCATGCCTAGATGTAAACGGTCTCGAGATGAAACAATGCGATGCACCAGTGTCAAAAAGAACTTTAGCTGGAATATCATTAACAGGAAGGTTACCCATGATGACATCTGACGAATCCTCTGCCTGAGCTGCATTCATCAAGTTAACCTTGGCGTGCTTGGGGTTATGCTTGACCACAGCTGTACTTGCCGATCTCACAGGAGGAGGAGGAGGAAGACGCCTCTGGTTGAGACACTTGTTGGCATAGTGACCCTTCTGTTGGCACTTGTTGCACGTGGACCTCTGAAAGCGGACGGTGATACGGAGCACTCGATCTTGGAGCTTGAGACGAAGTCTTGTTCTGAAAGCCAGGGTTGGGTGGGTGGGAAGATCCACTGCCACCTTTGCTCTTCTGCTGATACGACTGACGGAACGGAGGAGGAGGAAGCCAAAACTTCTGCTGCTTGGCCACTTGAGTAGAGGAAGAAGGAGTAGCATCTCTGACTCGCTTCTTGGAAGCATCACACCTCAGTTAGGCGGCCTCTTGCTTCAATGCCATGTTGTAGAACTCATCGTACCTCAAGGGCTCAAAGAGAACAAGAGCTAGTTGGATTTCTTCTCTGAGACCATCCCTGAACTGGTATATCATGCTCTTCTCATCAGGGACGTCCTGCTTGGCAAAGCGGGCGAGCTTCTGAAACAACTTGTTGTAGTCATAGACAGACAAAGAGCCTTGCTTCGGGTTGCGGAATTCCTCGCGTTTGCTTTCGACCATGCTCTGAGGGATATGGTGAGCTCTAAAATCTTGACGGAATTCATCCCAAGTGATAACACGTCCACCTCTGGAATCTTTGTACTGCTGGAACCACTCTGCGGATTGGTGTTTGAGTTGGAAGGAAGCGAACTTGATGAAGTCCTCTGGCCTGACGTTACTGCACTCGAAATGCTTGCACAGATCCACAAGCCAATCGTCAGCATCGGTTGCCTCAACACAATTGCTGAAAGTCTTTGGCCCGTTAGCAAGGAACTGGTTGAGTGTAGCAAAGTGATTCTGATTGTTGCCTTGGTTCCCTTGGTTGCCTTGATTGCGCTCTTGGAGAATTTGCATGATCAACTGTGTGTTTGCATTGGTTGCGGCCATCACAGCTTGCCATGCCTCCGGAGGAGGTGGAGGTGGTGGCGGATCCTGATTCTGATTCTGATTGGTGCTCTTAGCAGGAACCATCCTGAAGAGGTTGACCACCGTTAGCACACAGATAGATAAATGAAGCTGAATCCAACGGAATGAAAATTGCAACATATAGTCTTCACATCCGAACAAAATGAACGAATGCATTCCTCTTGAAATGGTCACATATCCATAAATTGAGAAGCCATGTAGAATTTAGGTAGAGAAATAAATCAACAAGGTACGGATCAAGAACGAATAATCGGTAAGAGATCCCAATCTCAAACCAATATCCGTGGAAGAAGAAACTAGAGCTACAAGAATTCCCACCTATGGAACTCCCGAACCTTTCCGGTTATGCAATCAGGTGTTGGGATACAGGGGAAGCATACTATCTCACCCAAATCTAGCAAATCCTACATCCAGCTATATCCATCCTTCAACACATAACCGAGAAAAACTTCAGAAACCATCTACCTCAACCTTCGAAAAGCATCCGTTATACAAGTTATGGCGATACTCCCGAACTCCCGCCCCAGTACTGGGTGGCATCGAGGTTATCTCACCAACGAACTGCATAAAAGAGATTTTCGATGTCGGCGTACTAAACTCAGGTATTCCAGAACTGCAACGATAAAATTATGAAGACAACACCTCAGAGCTCAACTCCCAAGGACACTTCCACAAAACCCCTGACAGGAGGCACCAAGACAATGTTCTCGATAAAACCATCGGAACGATTCCAAGATACTCGCGTGATCCTAAAAAAATTAGTGAAATTTGAGAAGAGAAGAGTCAAAACTCTACGTCAGGATGCCTTACCAGAGCGATGAGGAGACTGGGAAGTAAAAAGAATTCCTAAACTCTCCGATATATAATTCCTAAATGACTCAAAACATTTTTCTAGACACAGCTCGGCCGCTAAAAACGATCAAGCAATGGGGCTCCTAAGGTCAGGGAAGGCTCTGATACCAACTTGTAACACCCTCGATGCGACTATATCTCCCACGTGTCGAGGCACGACTTAGAGGCAATCGCATTGAAGGCATATGTCGCAAGTTAGGCAATCTTCACAACATCCCATGTAATATAGATAATAAAAGGGGAGATAGCATAGTTGGCTTACACTCGCCACATCAATCAAGTACATAAATAGCATTACATCATCCAAACACTCATGGCCCGACTACGGCGCCAAAATAAAAGACAACCCAACATGCGACACGGTCCCGATCACCCCAATTGGGTACCACTACTGATCATCATGAAAAGACACATAGTATCGTTGAGAGTCCTCGTCGAACTCCCACTTGAGCTCAAGCGCGTCACCTGGAGCGGAATCATCAGGCCCTGCATCTGGTGTAATAGTAATCTGTGAGCCGCAGGGACTCAGCAATCTCGCACCCTCGCGATCAAGACTATTTAAGCTTATAGGTAAGGCAAGGTAAATATAAGTGGAGCTGCAGGAAGCGACTAGCATATATGGTGTCTATCCTGTTCGCAAAAGAGAGCGAGAAGAGAAGGCAAAGCACGAGCGAGAAACTAGAGGACAACCTGCGCAAACATTACTCCAACACCGTGTCCACTTCCCGGACTCCGCCGAGAAGAGGCCATCACGGTAACTCACATTGTTGATTCATTTTAATTAAGTTAAGGTTCAAGTTATCTACAACCGGACATTAACAAATTCCCATCTACCCATAACCGCGGGCACGGCTTTCGAAAGTTCAAATCCCTGCAGGGGAGTCCCAACTTAGCCCATGACAAGCTCTCACAGTCAACGAAGGAATAGACCTCCTCCCGAGACGTTTTGATCAGACTCGGTACCTCGGTTCTTCAAGACACTTCGACAGGTTAAAACTAATCCAGCAACACCGCCCGAATGTGCCGACAAATCCCTGATAGGAGCTGCACATATCTCTTTCTCAGGGCACACTCAGATTGTCCTAGGTACGGGTAGGCCAGCCCAGAGTTGCCCCTGGTAACCACCGGCAGATGACAGGTGGACCAACACTCAAAGGAGCACTGGCCCGAGGGGTTTAAAATAAGATGACCCTCGGGCTCCGAAAACCCAAGGGAAAAAGAGGTTAGGTGGCAAATGGTAAAACCAAGGTTGGGCATTGCTGGAAAAGCTTTAATCAAGGCGAACTATCAAGGGGTTCCCATTATAACCCAACCGCGTAAGGAACGCAAAATCCGGGAACATAACACCGATATGACGGAAACTAGGGCGGCAAGAGTGGAACAAAACACTAGGCGAGAGGCCGAGCCTTCCACCCTTTACCAAGTATATAGATGCATTAAGATAACATGCCAATATAATGATATACCAACAAGTAAATAATGATCCAACAAGGAATGGTCTCCAATCTTCACCTGCAACTAGCAACGCTATAAGAGGGGCTGAGCAAAGCGGTAACATAGCCAATCAACGGTTTGCTAGGACATGGTGGGTTAGAGGTTTGACATGGCAATTTGGGAGGCTTGAAAGCAAGTGGTAGGCATCGTAGCATGGCATAGCAAAAGAGCGAGCATCTAGCATCGCAAAGATAGTAGTGATTTCGAGGGTATGATCATCTTGCCTGCAAAGTTGTCAGAGTTGACTGGATCCTCGAAAGCAAACTCAACGGGCTCCTCGTTAGCGAACTCGTCTCCTGGCTCTACCCAAATAAGACAAACAAGCAAACGGAACACAATCAACCACGTGCAAAGCTCAAACAATATGATGCAAGGATGGTATGCTATGCGGGATGCGATGCGGGATGCATATGCAAGATGTGACAAGGAATGCATGAACCTGGCCTCAACTTGGGAATCCAAGTGTGCCACTGAAAAGATGAGATGAAATCGCTTGAAAACGATATAAAGAACGCCGGAATCGGAGTTACGGTTTGGAAATGGCAAGCGATTCAAATATGACCACGTTCTGCGATTTACAGCAAGTAGCCATCTAAATGCAATGAGATGAACATGCTACAGCACCCAAACATGACAACAAAATACATGGCAGGGATGCATTCAAGATGCTTAACAAAAGTCTAGCACTGAGCTACGGCCAATTCATCCACTAACAGGTTCAAACAAGCATGGCAAAAATGCATTTGATGAACAGATTTCAGACTTGGTGAAATTAACACTTGTCTGGAATTTCAGATCGGGTAGCACTCTTTGGAGCAACAAAACTACATGCTACAGGACCTGGACATGGAAAAGTAAAGCATGGCATGGAGCTACTCAAAGATCTTAACAAAAGTCCCTTAGTGACCTTGAGCCAAAAGGGATAGGAAAATACAATTGCAAGCATGTGAACATGGCAAAAACATAGTCAGTTCTCAGACTTAGTGAAAACTGGAGCATGCTGAAACAGATATCAAGTAGGCATGTTTACGAGCTCGATGCACTCACTACGGAGCAAGTCATGATAATCTAATCATACACCCATCAAGAATACACAAAATGCAAGCTAGACATGGCAAGAACAATAGCATAGCATGCACGGATCAACTACAACATCCTCGGCAAAATCGCTAACAAGTAGACAATCTGCCCAGATTCACGAAGTAGCAAAAGTAGAGCTCGATTGACTCAAGCTAGGTTGCTCCATAATTGCAAACAAAGCCATGGATGGATAGAGCACTACAATATTAACAAAACATCCTTACTGATCATCCTCAAAAGAGGCACGGATCACTAGGAAACAACATGAACATATGGCCATATGAGATAAACAGCTCAAGGACTTAGTGGAAATGCCAAGTCCCTGAAATCAGCATTACCAAGTGCCTCACTTTGCAAGCTTGTGCTAGTCACCACACACATCACAAAAATACATGGGTTGCACCTCTGGAAAGATGGCAAAACCCTTAACAAAACATATGTAGAGCTCATGGGCATATCATGCACACAATAATCATGGCAAAAATGACAAATATCTAAGTGGAGCAGCAGATCTGACAATTATCTCAAGTATCACTCTTCTAACAGCATTTCGGGCATCAAGATGAACTCAAATGAAAATGATGCAATGGAATGAAATGATGTGCTCTCTTAGACAAACATTTTTATATGCTATATGCCCAAAACGGAGCTACGGATGTAAAGTTATAGCACGATGAACAGGAGCAAATAATCTGCAGACTTAGGAGAAAAAAGGTCAACCCTAGGGTTTGAATTCCAGATCTGAGATCCGGGGCATGTTTCCCGAGGTCCACCGGAATCACTATTCACCGGAGGGAGGAAGCTCGCTGGAGGTCGGAGTTGAGGAAGGAGAGGCCGGATCCGGCAGTGGAGCTCGCCGGGGCGGCGCGGGCCGGCGATGGCCGGGGTCGGCGCGGTCGCTGAGACCCGCGGCGGCGAGGCGGCGATGGCCGCGGAGGTGGCGGCGAGGAGGCGTGGCGGCCGGCGACGACCGAGGCGCGCGGCGGCGCAGGCGGGCGTGGGCGGCGGCCTGGCGATGACCGAGGCGAGCGGTGGCGCAGGCGGGCGCGGGCGGCAGTCTTCGGGCCCCGCGGGCCTGCTGCGGGCTGCGGCGGGCCAGCGGCGCGGGGACGGCGGCGGCGACACGTGGCGGCGGCGGCGACACGTGGCGGCTAGCGGTTGGACGCGGGCGGCGGCGCGGACGCGTCCGGCGCCGGGCGGACGTGTCCGGCGCGCGGAGGAAGGGGAGACTAGGGTTAGGGGTGGATTTGATCCGAGATTTGGACGGGAAAGGCCTATTTATACATAGAAGGAGCTAGGAGGCTCCAAATGGAGTGCGGTTTTCGGCCACGCGATCGTGATCGAACGCTCTAGATGATGGAGAAGGTTTTGGTGGGTTTTGGTCCAAATTGGAGGGTGTTGGGCTGCAACACACACGAGGCCTTTTCGGTCCCTCGATTAACTGTTGGAGCATCACACAAAGTCCAAATGGTACGAAACTTGACAGGCGGTCTACCGGTAGTAAACCAAGGCCGCTTGGCAAGTCTCGGTCCAATCCGTAAATGTTTAATCCCCACACATGAAAGAAAGGTAGAAATGACCACCGGAGGAGAACGAAGCGCCAGAATGCAAAACGGACAACGGGGAAAATGCTCGAATGCATGAGATGAACACGTATGCAAATGCAATGCACATGATGACATGATATGAGATGCATGACAACGATAACAACACACGGAGACAAAGACCCGAACCCGAGAAAATAAAATAACTTAAGGCCGGAAACGGCAAGAGTTGTATTACATATAGGGAAAGTCATATCCGGGGTGTTACATGCGGCCTCCCCCATCCCGCGCGCTTCCCAAAATTCGAATCCCATGAAATCTGCGGGCAGCAGAACAACTTGTCAGGCGAAAGATCTCCTCCACACCGTCACTCAGAGCTTTTCAAGTAAAGAAACTCACTCGACAAAAAACTAAGAATGGATCAAGGCGACTGAAAAGGAAGTTGCTGTCGTCACTCTGGTTCATTGATCCGAAACAAGATATGCTCATGGCATGAAAAATGAGTCGGAGAAGTTCTCAACTCCTTCCCCACTCAAACCTCGATCCATTCAGGGGCTAATGATGAAGCTATGTACCTAGGGTAGGGTCATGGACCTGTCCTAAATGCCCTACCCAAGGACATCTCTAGAAGAAATCACCTTTCAATCGACTTGGAGGTGTTCCACTCAACAGACTCGAAGACACTCGACCAAGAAGCAATCACTCGACCAAGATCCAACCACTCGATGGCCAGGAGACCTAAAGTCACTTCGCACGCTAACGGTCGGTCATTAAGTAGCTTTTATGGTCATCATAGCACTTTATTAGGGGCGTTACCAGTAACGCCCGACCTTAATGTACTTAAAACCCTGCATAACTGAGGGCCGGAGGGGTCTGGCGAACTCTATATAAGCCACCCCCTCCTCGGTGTAAAGGGTTCGCACCCCTGTAATTCATACACACATAATCCAGTCAACCGCCTCCGGGCTCCGAGACGTAGGGCTATTACTTCCTCCGAGAAGGGCCTGAACTCGTAAATCTCGCGTGCTTACAACTACTCCATAGCTAAGATCTTGCCTCTCCATACCTACCCCCCTACATTACTGTCAGACTTAGAACCACGACAAGGCCTAAACCTCCACTTCTACCGCTGCTATCCACATCATAAGCCTTATCATAGCCCAAAGTGCCGGCTAAATTTTCTACCCTAGTTCCTTCTATCTTGGTTTCAACGATACATAGTAGGGTAGGGGCAAACTTCTTCACTAGGTCGCAAAGTTCGTTGACTGTCGCGGCATTGCCCACTCCATGATAGTTCCAGCTCATAACACTCATTGGGCTCGGCGGCGCTCCTCGAAGGAGCCTGCCAAAGATGATACAGTGTTGCCATGGCTGCCCATATTTTTCTCCGCATTTGCATTTGAATATGGATTCATTCTTGGCCTCTTCGGGTCCTGCTTGCTACTTGGGCTCAGGGGAGTGAGAGGGTGAAGGAAATATGCCCTGGAGACAATAATAAAGTTATTATTTATTTCTTTATATCATGATAAAAGATTATTATTCATGCTAGAATTATATTAACCGGAAACATAATACATGTGTGAATACATAGACAAACAGAGTGTCACTAGTATGCCTCTACTTGACTAGCTCGTTTATCAAAGATGGTTATGTTTCCTAACCATGGACAAAGAGTTTTCATTTGATTAACGGGATCACATCATTAGTTGAATGATCTGATTGACATGACTCATTCCATTAGCTTAGCACCTGATCGTTTAGTATGTTGCTATTGCTTTCTTCATGACTTATACATGTTCCTATGACTATGAGATTATGCAACTCCCGTTTGCCGGAGGAACACTTTGTGTGCTACCAAACGTCACAAGTAACTGGGTGATTATAAAGGAGCTCTACAGGTGTCTCCAAAGGTACATGTTGGGTTGGCATATTTCGAGATTAGGATTTGTCACTCTGATTGTCGGAGAGGTATCTCTGGGCCCTCTCGGTAATGCACATCACTGAAGCCTTGCAAGCATTGCAACTAATGAGTTAGTTGTGGGATGATCTATTACGGAACGAGTAAAGAGACTTGCCGGTAACGAGATTGAACTAGGTATTGGATACCGACGATCGAATCTCGGGCAAGTAACATACCGATGACAAAGGGAACAACGTATGTTGTTATGCGGTCTGACCGATAAAAGATCTTCGTAGAATATGTAGGAGCCAATATGAGCATCCAGGTTCCGCTATTGCTTATTGACCGGAGACGTGTCTCGGTCATGTCTACATTGTTCTCGAACCCGTAGGGTCCGCACGCTTAAGGTTACGATGACAGTTATATTATGAGTTTATGCATTTTGATGTACCGAAGTTTGTTTGGAGTCCCGGATGTGATCACGGACATGACGAGGAGTCTCGAAATGGCTGAGAAATAAAGATTGATATATTGGAAGCCTATATTTGGATATCGGAAGCGTTCCGGGTGAAATCAGGATTTTACTGGATTACCGGGAGGTTACCGGAACCCCCCGGGAGGTATATGGGCCTTAGTGGGCCTTAGTGGAAGAGAGGAGAGGTGGCCAGAGATGGGCCGCGCGCCCCTCCCCCCCCTTTGGTCCGAATAGGACAAGGAGAGGGGGCCGGCCCCCCTTCCTCCTCTCTCTCATCTTTTCCCCCCTACGTGAATCCTATTCCAACTAGGAAAGGAGGGAGTCCTACTCCCGGAAGGAGTAGGACTCCTCCTGGCGCGCCACCTCTTGGCCGGCCAGCCCCCCCCCCTTTGAGCCTTTATATACGGAGGCACGAGGCACCCCTAGAGACACAAGTTGATCCACGTGATCATATTCTTAGCTGTGTGCGGTGCCCCCTACCACCATAGTCCTCGATAATATTGTAGCGGTGCTTAGGCGAAGCCCTGCGACGGTAGTACATCAAGATCGTCACCACACCGTCGTGCTGACGGAACTCTTCCCTGACACTTTGCTGGATCGGAGTCCGGGGATCGTCATTGAGCTGAACATGTGCTAGAACTCGGAGGTGCCGTAGTTTCGGTGCTTGATCAGTCGGGCCGTGGAGACGTACGACTACATCAACCAAGTTAACGCTTTCATTGTCGATCTACAAGGGTACGTAGATCACACTCTCCCCCTCTCGTTGCTATGCATCACCATGATCTTGCGTGTGCGTAGGAAATTTTTTGAAATTACTACGAAACCCAACAGTGGCATCCGAGCCTAGGTTTTATGTGTTGATGTTATATGCACGAGTAGAACACAAGTGATTTGTGGGCGATATATGTCATACTGCTTACCAGCATGTCATACTTTGGTTCAGCGGTATTGTTGGACGAAGCGGCCCGGGCCGACATTACGCGTACGCTTACGCGAGACCGGTTCTCCCGACGTGCTTTGCACAAAGGTGGCTAGCGGGTGACAGTTTCTCCAACTTTAGTTGAACCGAGTGTGGCTACGCCCGGTCCTTGCGAAGGTTAAAACAGCACCAACTTGACAAACTATCGTTGTGGTTTCGATGCGTAGGTAAGATTGGTTCTTGCTTAAGCCCGTAGCAGCCACGTAAAACTTGCAACAACAAAGTAGAGGACGTCTAACTTGTTTTTGCAGGGCATGTTGTGATGTGATATGGTTAAGACATGATGCTAAATTTTATTGTATGAGATGATCATGTTTTGTAACCGAGTTATCGGCAACTGGCGGGAGCCATATGGTTGTCGCTTTATTGTATGCAATGCAATCGTGTTATAATTCTTTACTTTATCACTAAGCGGTAGCGATAGTCGTGGAAGCATGAGATTGGCGAGACGACAACGATGCTACGATGGAGATCAAGGTGTCGTGCCGGTGATGATGGTGATCACGACGGTGCTTCGAGGATGGAGATCACAAGCACAAGATGATGATGGCCATATCATATCACTTATATTGATTGCATGTGATTTTTATCTTTTATGCATCTTATCTTGCTTTGATTGACGGTAGCATTATAAGATGATCTCTCACTAATTATCAAGAAGTGTTCTCCCTGAGTATGCACCGTTGCGAAAGTTCTTCGTGCTGAGACACCACGTGATGATCGGGTGTGATAGGCTCTACGTTCAAATACAACGGGTGCAAAACAGTTGCACACGCAGAATACTCAGGTTATACTTGACAAACCAAGCATATACAGATATGGCCTCGGAACACGGAGATCGAAAGGTCGAGCGTGAATCATATAGTAGATATGATCAACATAGTGATGTTCACCAATGAAACTACTCCATCTCACGTGATGATCGGACATGGTTTAGTTGACTTGGATCACGTAATCACTTAGAGGATGAGAGGGATGTCTATCTAAGTGGGAGTTCTTTAAGTAATATGATTAATTGAACCTAAATTTATCATGAACTTAGTACCTGATAGTATTTTGCTTGTCTATGTTGATTGTAGATAGATGGCCCGTGCTTTTGTTCTATTGAATTTTAATGCGTTCCTTGAGAAAGCAAAGTTGAAAGATGATGGTAGCAATTACACGGACTGGGTCCGTAACTTGAGGATTATCCTCATTGCTGCACAGAAGAATTACGTCCTGGAAGCACCGCTAGGTGCCAAACCTGTTGTAGGAGCAACACCAGATGTTATGAACGTCTGGCAGAGCAAAGCTGATGACTACTCGATAGTTCAATGTGCCATGCTTTACGGCTTAGAACCGGGACTTCAACGACGTTTTGAACATCATGGGGCATATGAGATGTTCCAGGAGTTGAAGTTAATATTTCAAGCAAATGCTCGGATTGAGAGATATGAAGTCTCCAATAAGTTCTATAGCTGCAAGATGGAGGAGAACAGTTCTGTCAGTGAGCATATACTCAAGATGTCTGGGTATTGTAATCACTTGATTCAACTGGGAGTTAATCTTCCGGATGATAGCGTCATTGACAAAATTCTGCAATCACTTCCACCAAGCTACAAGAGCTTCGTGATGAACTATAATATGCAAGGGATGAATAAGACTATTCCCGAGCTCTTCGCAATGCTGAAAGCTGCGGAGGTAGAAATCAAGAAGGAGCATCAAGTGTTGATTGTCAACAAGACCACTAGTTTCAAGAAAAAGGGCAAAGGGAAGAAGAAGGGCAACTTCAAGAAGAACAGCAAGCAAGTTGCTGCTCAAGAGAAGAAACCCAATTCTGGACCTAAGCCTGAAACTGAGTGCTTCTACTGCAAGCAGACTGGTCATTGGAAGCGGAACTGCCCCAAGTATTTGGCGGATAAGAAGGATGGCAAGGTGAACAAAGGTATATGTGATATACATGTTATTGATGTGTACCTTACTAATGCTCGCAGTAGCACCTGGGTATTTGATACTGGTTCTGTTGCTAATATTTGCAACTCGAAACAGGGACTACGGATTAAGCGAAGATTCGCTAAGGACGAGGTGACGATGCGCGTGGGAAACGGTTCCAAAGTCGATGTGATCGCAGTCCGCGCGCTACCTCTACATCTACCTTTGGGATTAATATTAGACCTAAATAATTGTTATTTGGTGCTAGTGTTAAGCATGAACATTATATCTGGATCTTGTTTGATGCGAGACGGTTATTCATTTAAATTAGAGAATAATGGTTGTTCTATTTATATGAGTAATATCTTTTATAGTCATGCACCCTTGAAGAATGGTCTATTCTTATTGAATCTCGATAGTAGTGACACACATATTCATAATGTTGAAGCCAAAAGATGCAGAGTTGATAATGATAGTGCAACTTATTTGTGGCACTGCCGTTTAGGTCATATCAGTGTAAAGCGCATGAAGAAACTCCATACTGATGGACTTTTGGAGCCACTTGATTATGAATCACTTGGTACTTGCGAACCGTGCCTCATGGGCAAGATGACTAAAACGCCGTTCTCCGGTACTATGGAGAGAGCAACAGATTTGTTGGAAATCATACATACAGATGTATGTGGTCCGATGAATATTGAGGCTCGTGGCGGATATCGTTATTTTCTCACCTTCACAGATGACTTAAGCAGATATGGGTATATCTACTTAATGAAACATAAGTCTGAAACGTTTGAAAAGTTCAAAGAATTTTAGAGTGAAGTTGAAAATCATCGTAACAAGAAAATAAAGTTTATACGATCTGATCGTGGAGGAGAATATTTGAGTTACGAGTTTAGTGTACATTTGAAACAATGCGGAATAGTTTCGCAACTCACGCCACCCGGAACACCACAGCGTAATGGTGTGTCCGAACGTCGTAATCGTACTTTACTAGATATGGTGCGATCTATGATGTCTCTTACTGATTTACCGCTATCGTTTTGGGGTTATGCTTTGGAGACGGCCGCATTCACGTTAAATATGGCACCATGAAAATCCATTGAGACGACGCCTTATGAACTATGGTTTGGCAAGAAACCAAAGTTGTCGTTTCTGAAAGTTTGGGGCTGCGATGCTTATGTGAAAAAGCTTCAACCTGATAAGCTCGAACCCAAGTCGGAGAAATGTGTCTTCATAGGATATCCAAAGGAGACTATTGGATACACCTTCTATCACAGATCCGAAGGCAAGACTTTTGTTGCTAAGTTCGGAAACTTTCTGGAGAAGGAGTTTCTCTGGAAAGAAGTGAGTGGGAGGAAAGTAGAACTTGACGAGGTAACTGTACCTGCTCCCTTATTGGAAAGTAGTGCATCACAGAAAACTGTTTCTGTGACACCTACACCAATTAGTGAGGAAGCTAATGATAATGATCATGAAACTTCAGAACAAGACACTACTGAACCTCGTAGATCAACCAGAGTGAGATCCGCGCTAGAGTGGTACAGTAATCCTGTTCTGGAAGTCATGCTACTAGATCATGATGAACCTACGAACTATGAAGAAGCGATGGTGAGCCCAGATTCCGCAAAATGGCTTGAAGCCATGAAATCTGAGATGGGATCCATGTATGAGAACAAAGTGTGGACTTTGGTTGACTTGCCCAATGATCGGCAAGCAATTGAGAGTAAATGGATCTTCAAGAAGAAGACTGACGCCGACGGTAATATTACTGTCTACAAAGCTCGACTTGTCGCAAAAGGGTTTCGGCAAGTTCAAGGGATTGACTACGATGAGACCTTCTCACCCGTAGCGATGCTTAAGTCTGTCCGAATCATGTTAGCAATTGCCGCATTTTATGATTATGAAATTTGGCAGATGGATGTCAAAACTGCATTCCTGAATGGATTTCTGGAAGAAGAGTCGTATATGATGCAACCAGATGGTTTTGTCGATCCAAAGGGAGCTAACAAAGTGTGCAAGCTCCAGCGATCCATTTATGGACTAGTGCAAGCCTCTCAGAGTTGGAATAAACGCTTTGATAGTGTGATCAAAGCATTTGGTTTTATACAGACTTTCGGAGAAGCCTGTATTTACAAGAAAGTGAGTGGGAGCTCTGTAGCATTTCAGATATTATATGTGGATGACATATTACTGATTGGAAATGTTGTAGAATTTCTGGATAGCATAAAGGGATACTTGAATAAGAGTTTTTCAATGAAAGACCTCAGTGAAGCTGCTTACATATTAGGCATTAAGATCTATAGAGATAGATCAAGACGCTTAATTGGACTTGCACAAAGCACATACCTTGACAAAGTTTTGAAGAAGTTCAAAATGGATCAAGCAAAGAAAGGGTTCTTGACTGTGTTACAAGGTGTGAAGTTGAGTCAGACTCAATGCCCGACCACTGCAGAAGATAGAGAGAAAATGAAAGATGTTCCCTATGCTTCAGCCATAGGCTCTATCATGTATGCAATGCTGTGTACCAGACCTGATATGTGCCTTGCTATAAGTCTAGCAGGGAGGTACCAAAGTAATCCAGGAGTGGATCACTGGATAGCGGTCAAGAACATCCTGAAGTACCTTAAAAGGACTAAGGATATGTTTCTCGTATATGGAGGTGACAAAGAGCTCATCATAAATGGTTACGTGGATGCAAGCTTTGACACTGATCCGGACGATTCTAAATCGCAAACCGGATACGTGTTTACATTAAACGGTGGAGCTGTCAGTTGGTGCAGTTCTAAACAAAGCGTCGTGGCGGGATCTACATGTGAAGCGGAGTACATAGCTACTACGGAAGCAGCAAACGAAGGAGTCTGGATGAAGGAGTTCATATCCGATCTAGGTGTCATACCTAGTGCTTCGGGTCCAATGGAAATCTTTTGTGACAATATTCGTGCAATTGCCTTGGCGAAGGAATCCAGATTTCACAAGAGAACCAAGCACATCAAGAGACGCTTCAATTCCATCCGGGATCTAGTCCAGGTGGGAGACATAGAGATTTGCAAGATACATACGGATCTGAATGTAGCAGACCCGTTGACTAAGCCTCTTCCACGAGCAAAACATGATCAGCCCCAAGGCTCCATGGGTGTTAGAATCATTATAGTATAATCTAGATTATTGACTCTAGTGCAAGTGGGAGACTGAAGGAAATATGCCCTAGAGGCAATAATAAAGTTATTATTTATTTCCTTATATCATGATAAAAGTTTATTATTCATGCTAGAATTGTATTAACCGGAAACATAATACATGTGTGAATAGATAGACAAACAGAGTGTCACTAGTATGCCTCTACTTGACTAGCTCGTTTATCAAAGATGGTTATGTTTCCTAACCATGGACAAAGAGTTGGCATTTGATTAACGGGATCACATCATTAGTTGAATGATCTGATTGACATGGCCCATTCCATTAGCTTAGCACCCGATCATTTAGTATGTTGCTATTGCTTTCTTCATGACTTATACATGTTCCTATGACTATGAGATTATGCAACTCCCGTTTGCCGGAGGAACACTTTGTGTGCTACCAAACGTCACAACATAACTGGGTGATTATAAAGGAGCTCTACAGGTGTCTCCAAAGGTACATGTTGGGTTGGCGTATTTCGAGATTAGGATTTGTCACTCCGATTGTCGGAGAGGTATCTCTGGGCCCTCTCGGTAATGCACATCACTGAAGCCTTGCAAGCATTGCAACTAATGAGTTAGTTGCGGGATGATGTATTACGGAACGAGTAAAGAGACTTGCCAGTAACGAGATTGAACTAGGTATTGGATACCGACGATCGAATCACGGGCAAGTAACATACCGATGACAAAGGGAAAAACGTATGTTGTTATGCGGTCTGACCGATAAAAGATCTTCATAGAATATGTAGGAGCCAATATGAGCATCCAGGCTCCGCTATTGCTTATTGACCGGAGACGTGTCTCGGTCATGTCTACATTGTTCTCGAACCCGTAGGGTCCGCACGCTTAAGGTTACGATGACAGTTATATTATGAGTTTATGCATTTTGATGTACCGAAGTTTGTTCGGAGTCCCGGATGTGATCACGGACATGATGAGGAGTCTCGAAATGGTCGAGACATAAAGATTGATATATTGGAAGCCTATATTTGGATATCGGAAGCGTTCCGGGTGAAATCGGGATTTTACCGGATTACCGGGAGGTTACCGGAACCCCCCGGGAGGTATATGGGCCTTAGTGGGCCTTAGTGGAAGAGAGGAGAGGTGGCCAGAGATGGGTCGTGCGCCCCTCCCCCCATTTGGTCCGAATAGGACAAGGAGAGGGGGCCGGCCCCCCTTCCTCCTCTCTCTCTCCTCTTTTCCCCCCTCCACGAATCCTATTCCAACTAGGAAAGGGGGGGAGTCCTACTCCCGGAAGGAGTAGGACTCCTCCTGGCGCGCCACCTCTTGGTCAGCCA
>NC_041392.1:3313347-3329963 GCF_002162155.2 Triticum dicoccoides
ACATGATCATATTCTTAGCCGTGTGCGGTGCCCCCTTCCACCATAGTCCTCGATAATATTGTAGCGGTGCTTAGACGAAGCCCTGCAACGGTAGTACATCAAGATCGTCACCACGCCTTCGTGCTGACGGAACTCTTCCCCGACACTTTGCTGGATCGGAGTCCGGGGATCGTCATCGAGCTGAACGTGTGCTAGAACTCGGAGGTGCCGTAGTTTCGGTGCTTGATCGGTCGGGCCATGGAGACGTACGACTACATCAACCAAGTTAACGCTTCCGTTGTCGATCTACAAGGGTACGTAGATCACACTCTCCCCCTCTCGTTGCTATGCATCACCATGATCTTGCGTGTGCGTAGGAAATTTTTTGAAATTACTACGAAACCCAACAGAGGGGGTGCTGGAAGCTGTAGAACCTCCCCTCATCCGGCTATACTGGATGTACTAGGAGCATGCTGCACCACCGACTGGTGTCTCTTCCTGTTTTCTTCTGCCTCAAACATATCGAGGTTGGCTTCAGCGCCTCCATCATCTTTCTCAAACCTGCTTCCATTGTCACCTGTGCGAGGAGCGTTTCCCCGGCCTCCGTGTCCTCCCCGTCTGCCTCCGCGGCGACCACGACCACCACCAGGGCCCTATCCGGTGCGCATGACCCATGACGCCCTGAGATCTTTAAAAACCAAAGCAGAAGGCGGATGGATACCATTTTCGTGCTCTTTAAACAGATGACCCAACATCCCGCAGACCGCACACCAGTCCAGGAGTTTCTCGTATTTCACTCTGTAAATTTGGCGTTTCCCTTCGCTTATCATAGAGATAACATTCCTCAGTGGCTTATTGACATTGATCCTAGCCCAGACGCGGTGAAAATTCCCCGAGAAATCTTGTGATTGTGGTTTAGCATACAGAACTTCACCGATTTTTGAAGCTAGGGGCGGTACAAGATGAGCATATAGGGGAGGGACATTGATGTCTACTACACAACCTTCTTCTTGTAGACGTTGTTGGGCCTCCAAGTGCAGAGGTTTGTAGGACAGTAGCAAATTTCCCTCAAGTGGATGACCTAAGGTTTTTCAATCCATAGGAGGCGTAGGATGAAGATGGTCTCTCCCAAGCAACCCTGCAACCAAATAAGAAAGAGTCTCTTGTGTCCCCAACACACCCAATACAATGGTAAATTGTATAGGTGCACTAGTTCGGCGAAGAGATGGTGAAACAAGTGGTATATGGATGGTAGATAAAGGTATTTGTAATCTGAAAATATAAAAACAGCAAGGTAACTAATGATAAAAGTGAGTGTAAACGGTATTGCAATGCTAGGAAACAAGGCCTAGGGTTCATACTTTCACTAGTGCAAGTCCTCTCAACAATACTAACATAATTGGATCATAAAACTATCCCTCAACATGCAACAAAGAGTCACTCCAAAGTCACTAATAGTGGAGAACGAACGAAGAGATTATGGTAGGGTACGAAACCACCTCAAAGTTATTCTTTCCAATCAATCCGTTGGGCTATTCCTATAAGTGTCACAAACAGCCCTAGAGTTCATACTAGAATAACACCTTAAGATACAAATCAACCAAAACCCTAATGTCACCTAGATACTCCAATGTCACCTCAAGTATCCGTGGGCATGATTATACGATATGCATCACACAATCTCAGATTCATCTATTCAACCAACACAAAGGACCTCAAAGAGTGCCCCAAAGTTCCTACTGGAGAATCACGACGAAAACGTGTGCCAACCCCTATGCATAGGTTCATGGGTGGAACCCGCAAGTTGATCACCAAAACATACATCAAGTGAACCACGTGATATCCCACCACAGATATCCACGGCAAGACATACATTAAGTGTTCTCAAATCTTTAAAGACTCAATCCGATAAGATTACTTCAAAGGGGAAACTCAATTCATTACAAGAGAGTAGAGGGGGGAGAAAACATCATAGGATCCAAATATAATAGCAAAGCTCGCGATACATCAAGATCGTATCATCTCAAGAACACGAGAGAGAGAGAGAGAGATCAAACACATAGCTACTGGTACATACCCTTAGCCCCGAGGGAGAACTACTCCCTCCTCGTCATGGAGAGCACCGGGATGATGAAGATGACCACCGGAGAAGGATTCCCCCCTCCGGCAGGGTGCCGGAACGGGTCTAGATTGGCTTTTGGTGGCTATGGAGACTTCTGGCGGTAGAACTCCCGATCTAATCTCTGTTCTCGAAGTTTTAGGTTACATAGGTATATATGGATGCAGGGGGTACGTTGGAGGAGCCTTGAGGGCCCCATGAGGCAGGGGGCGCGCCCCACCCTCGTGAGCACCTCCCGTATCTCCTGACGTGGAGTCCAAGTCTATCTGGTGGCTTTCGTTCCAAAAATAACTTCTCCAGTTGATTTCGTTCCGTTTCGACTCCGTTTGATATTCCTTCTCTTCAAAACACTGAAATAGGCATAAAACAGCAAATCTGGGCTGGGCCTCCGGTTAATAGGTTAGTCCCAAAAATAATATAAAAGTGGAAAATAAAGCCCAATATTGCCTAAAACTGTAGATAATATAGCATGGTGCAATCAAAAATTATAGATACGTTGGAGACGTATCAGACATCATGTATCTGAACCCATATCTCAATTGTATCCAGCTGCACCGTGGAAGGTTTTGCCAATCCATCTTGCAGTTTCAAAATCATTGCATCTCCTCTGAAGTGCCACGGTCCATCCCTCGTGACATGTTCCCAATCTCCTAAGCACGAGAATTGCACTGTATACAAGTTTTCTTTAAGCGGCTTGAACTGAACTTCTTGGGCCAGATCCCACGCAACACTCATATTCTTGAAAAACCAAAATTGTCTGTAGGTTTTGGCAGTATGAACTCTAACAAGCGCAGTCCAGCGAGCTGCCTCTGGTGGTGCCTCCTTCTCGTCAAAAACCACATCGTCAAGGTCCTCCTCCCGAAGACCCAGCTCCGCCATCAACGCTGCTACTTCGTCCGTCTCCGTCGGGTCCGCCGTGGCCGATCCCGAAGCTCCGACCGACTCCATAATTCAGAACCCTAGCCCGATATCAACCGGGCCGTGCTGCAGGAACCCTAGTTTCTCCGCCTCCCACTGCCCCACTCCGACTAGCGAGCAAGGCATCGCCCGAACGAAGGTAAGTGGGTCGGGGATCTATGGCGCAGACAGGGAAATCCAAGTCTCGTCGGTGGCGATCTCAATCGCCCGGGAGGAAGAAAGCCTACTTGAGGGAAAAGTATCCTATCAGAGGAAATCAGCTAAAGCGAAACCACGTGGCTCTCCATGAGGTGGCACCACATCAAACTGGGTTTTCTCAGCAAATTAAAAGTTGGCCCATAGTTGAAAGGCATACATGTGATTTCATTTGAGTCAGCGCGATGCACACAAGAGCAGCCAACTGGGCCGCACCATAGGCACTGTAAGAAATCAAAGCACTGCAGCAATCTGCACTGTAGCTAGTAGACTGCAGCGAACGGGTTTTTTCTAGTTCCATTTTCAGGCAGTTTTTATATTAAAATATGAAGATGTTTTGAAAAATGAAAAAAATTGAAAAATGATGTTGTTGAATTCCTAACATTTTTTGAAATTTCTGAATAAAATGTGAGATTTCCTAAGACGCCATGGCTCTCGTACCAGTGCCCGGGGACCATCGCGAGGGGTAGGCTGCACTAGTTAACCATGTTGCGGGACACGGCGTGGCCCAATGAGATGTTGCCCACGTTTCGCCCCTCGGGTTGTACTGGTAGAAGAAGTGGTACTATCCATGGTAGTACATGGGAGCTGCATGTTGTATTTTGAATCAACAAGTAGTTCCACCACAGATAGACAGACAGACGGCGAGCAACTAATCAATGAGCGTACTAACCGTTGGGGTCGCATGCATGCTACCCAAAAAACTGAAGCATGAAATTTGCTTCCCTGTGAAGCACAGTTGTCTTATGGGTTTTCCAGATTTTTTTTGTTTGTTTTCAGTTTTCCTTTTTTTATCCATTTTTTGTTTCTTGTTTTATTAAAGTTTTCTCAAACATAACATGGGATCTAGTTTTGAAGATCTCCACGAGAAAAACACAATAGTGAAAACCATTCATGATTTGAACACATGGTGGAAGAGATAAAATGTTTTGAAATAACAAATGTAGGAAAAACATAAAACTTCCAAGATGTGACAAGTTTCCAAAATTTGCAAGATACATACGGATCTGAATGTTGCAGACCCATTGACTAAGCCTCTTCCACGAGGAAAACATGATCAGCACCAAGGCTCCATGGGTGTTAGAATCATTACTGTGTAATCTAGATTATTGACTCTAGTGAAAGTGAGAGACTGAAGGAAATATGCCCTAGAGGCAATAATAAAGTTATTATTTATTTCCTTATATCATGATAAATGTTTATTATTAATGCTAGAATTGTATTAACCGGAAACATAATACTTGTGTGAATACATAGACAAACAGAGTGTCACTAGTATGCCTCTACTTGACTAGCTCATTGATCAAAGATGGTTATGTTTCCTAGCCATTGACCTGAGTTGTCATTTGATTAACGGGATCACTTCATTAGGAGAATGATGTGATCAACTTGACCCATTCTGTCAGCTTAGCACTTGATCGTTTAGTATTCTGCTATTGCTTTCTTCATGACTTATACATGTTTCTCTGACTATGAGATTATGCAACTCCCGTTTACCGAAGGAACACTTTGTGTGCTACCAAACATCACAACGTAACTGGGTGATTATAAAGGTGCTCTATAGGTGTCTCCAAAGGTACTTGTTGGGTTGGCGTATTTCGAGATTAGGATTTGTCACTCCGATTGTCGGAGAGGTATCTCTGGGCCCACTCGGTAATGCACATCACTATAAGCCTTGCAAGCATTGCAACTAATGAGTTAGTTGCGGGATGATGTATTATGGAACGAGTAAAGAGACTTGCCGGTAACGAGATTGAACTAGGTATTGAGATACCGACGATCGAATATCGGGCAAGTAACATATCGATGACAAAGGGAACAACGTATGTTGTTATGCGGTCTGACTGATAAAGATCTTCATAGAATATGTAGGAGCCAATATGGGCATCCAGGTCCCGCTATTGGTTATTGACCAGAGAGGTGTCTCGGTCATGTCTACATAGTTCTCGAACCCATAGGGTCCGCACGCTTAACGTTCATTGACGATATAGTACTATGAGTTATGTATGTTGGTGACCGAATGTTGTTCGGAGTTTTGGATGAGATCACGGATATGACGAGGAACTCCGGAATGGTCCGGAAGTAAAGATTGATATGTGGATAGTAGCGATCTCCGGAAAGGTTCCGGAATCTATCGGAAGGGGTTCCGGATGTTTCCTGAAATGTTTGGGCACGAGAACACTTTATCTGGGCCAAAGGGGAAAGCCCACGAGGTTTTTGGAAAGCGCAAAAGGAAGTTTTGCGGAGTCTAGAGGCCAGACAACAGGGTCCCTGGCGTCTAGCCCTGGAGTCCGAGTAGGACTCTTGCCTTTCGGGTGAAACCGGCTTTGTGGAGGCTTTAGCTCCAAGTTTCGACCCAAGGCTCAGCATATAAATGGAGGGGTAGGGCTAGCACCCAAGACACAACAAGAAACACCAAGCCGTGTGCCGGCAACCCCATCCCCTCTAGTTTATCCTCCGTCATAATTTTCGTAGTGCTTAGGTGAAGCCCTACCGCGATTGTTCTTCACCAACACCGTCACCATGCTGTCGTGTTGCCGGAAATCATCTACTACTTCGCCCCTCTTGCTGGATCTAGAAAGGCGAGGACGTCATCGAGTTGAACGTGTGCAGAACTCAGAGGTGCCGTGCGTTCGGTACTTGGATCGGTCGGATCGTGAAGACGTACGACTACATCAACCGCGTTGATAAAATGCTTCCGCTTACGGTCTACGAGGATACGTAGACAACACTCTCCCCTCTCGTTGCTATGCACCATCATGATCTTGCGTGTGCGTAGGAAATTTTTTGAAATTACTACGTTCCCCAATAGTAGTATCAGAGCCAGGTTTTATGCGTTGATGTTATATGCTTGAGTAGAACACAAGTGAGTTGTGGGCGATACAAATCATACTGCTTACCAGCATGTCATACTTTGGTTCGGCGGTATTGTTGGACGAAGCAGCCCGGAGCGACATTACGCTTACGCTTACGCGAGACTGGTTCTACCGACATGTTTTGCACACAGGTGGCTGGCGGGTGTCAGTTTCTCCAACTTTAGTTGAACCAAGTGTGGCTACACCCGGTCCTTGAGAAGGTTACAACAGCACTAACTTGACGAACTATCGTTGTGGTTTTGATGCTTAGGTAAGTATGGTTCTTGCTCAGCCCGTAGCAGCCATGTAAAACTTGCAACAACAAAGTAGAGGACGTCTAACTTGTTTTTGCAGGGTATGTTGTGATGTGATATGGTCAAGGCATGATGCTAAATTTTATTGTATGAGATGATCATGTTTTGTAACCGAGTTATCGGCAACTGGCAGGAGCCATATGGTTATCGCTTTATTGTATGCAATGCAATCGCCCTATAATGCTTTACTTTATCAGTAAGCGGTAGCGATAGTCGTAGAAGCATAAGTTGGCGAGACGGCAACGATGCTACGATGGATAACAAGGTGTCGCGCCGGTGACGATGGTGATCATGACGGTGCTTCAAAGATGGAGATCACAAGCACAAGATGATGATGGCCATATCATATCACTTATATTGATTGCATGTGATGTTTATCTTTTATGCATCTTATCTTGCTTTGATTGATGGTAGCATTATAAGATGATCTCTCACTAAATTATCAAGGTATAAGTGTTCTCCCTGAGTATGCACCATTGCGAAAGTTCTTCATGCTGAGACACCACGTGATGATTGGGTGTGATAGGCTCTACGTTCAAATACAACGGGTGCAAAACAATTGCACATGCGGAATACTCAGGTTAAACTTGACGAGCCTAGCATATGCAGATATGGCCTTGGAACACTGAGACCGAAAGGTCGAGCGTGAATCATATAGTAGATATGATCAACATAGTGATGTTCACCACTGAAACTACTCCTTCTCATGTGATGATCGGACATGGTTTAGTTGATTTGTATCACGTCATCACTTAGAGGATTAGAGGGCTGTCTATCTAAGTGGGAGTTCTTAAGTAATATGATTAATTGAACTTAAATTTATCATGAACTTAGTACCTGATAGTATTTTGCTTGTCTATGTTGATTGTAGATAGATGGCCCGTGCTTTTGTTCTATTGAATTTTAATGCGTTCCTTGAGAAAGCAAAGTTGAAAGATGATGGTAGCAATTACACGGACTAGGTCCGTAACTTGAGGATTATCCTCATTGCTGCACAGAAGAATTACGTCCTGGAAGCACCGCTAGGTGCCAAACCTGTTGTAGGAGCAACACCAGATGTTATGAACGTCTGGCAGAGCAAAGCTGATGACTACTCGATAGTTCAATGTGCCATGCTTTACGGCTTAGAACCGGGACTTCAACGACGTTTTGAACGTCATGGACCATATGAGATGTTCCAGAAGTTGAAGTTAATATTTCAAGCAAATGCCCGGATTGAGAGATATGAAGTCTCCAATAAGTTCTACAGCTGTAAGATGGAGGAGAATAGTTCTGTCAATGAGCATATACTCAGAATGTCTGGGTATAACAATCACTTGATTCAACTGGGAGTTAATCTTCCGGATGATAGCGTCATTGACAGAATTCTTCAATCACTGCCACCAAGCTAAAAAAGCTTCGTGATGAACTATAACATGCAAGGGATGGATAAGACAATTCCCGAGCTCTTCGCAATGCTAAAGGTTGCGGAGGTAGAAATCAAAAAGCAAGTGTTGATGGTCAATAAGACCACCAATTTCAATAAAAAGGACAAAGGGAAGAAGAAGGGGAACTTCAAGAAGCACACCAACAAGTTGCTGCTCAAGAGAAGAAACCTAAGTCTGGACCTAAGCCTGAGACTGAGTGCTTCTACTGCAAGCAAACTGGTCACTGGAAGCGGAATTGCCCCAAGTATTTGGCGGATAAAAAGGATGGCAAGGTGAACAAAGGTATATATGATATACATGTTATTGATGTGTACCTTACTAATGCTTGCAGTAGCACATGGGTATTTGATACTAGTTCTATTGCTAATATTTGCAACTCGAAGCAGGGACTACGGATTTGTTGGAAATATGCCCTAGAGGCAATAATAAATTAGTTATTATTATATTATATTTCATTGTTCATGATAATCGTTTATTATCCATGCTAGAATTGTATTGATAGGAAACTCAGATACATGTGTGGATACATAGACAACACCATGTCCCTAGTAAGCCTCTAGTTGACTAGCTCGTTGATCAATAGATGGTTACGGTTTCCTAACCATGGACATTGGATGTCGTTGATAACGGGATCACATCATTAGGAGAATGATGTGATGGACAAGACCCAATCCTAAGCCTAGCACAAAGATCGTGTAGTTCGTATGCTAAAGCTTTTCTAATGTCAAGTATCATTTCCTTAGACCATGAGATTGTGCAACTCCCGGATACCATAGGAGTGCTTTGGTGTGCCAAACGTCACAACGTAACTGGGTGGCTATAAAGGTACACTATAGGTATCTCTGAAAGTGTCTGTTGGGTTGGCACGAATCGAGACTGGGATTTGTCACTCTGTGTAAATAGAGAGGTATCTCTGGGCCCACTCGGTAGGACATCATCATAATGTGCACAATGTGATCAAGGAGTTGATCACGGGATGATGTGTTAATAAATGAGTAAAGAGACTTGCCGGTAACGAGATTGAACAAGGTATCGGGATACCGACGATCGAATCTCGGGCAAGTATCGTACAGATAGACAAAGGGAATTGAATACGGGATTGATTAATCCTCGACATCGTGGTTCATCCGATGAGATCATCGTGGAGCATGTGGGAGCCAACATGGGTATCCAGATCCCACTGTTGGTTATTGACCGGTGAGTTGTCTCGGCCATGTCTGCATGACTCCCGAACCCGTAGGGTCTACACACTTAAGGTTCGATGATGCTAGGGTTATAAAGGAAGTTTGTATGTGGTTACCGAATGTTGTTCGGAGTCCCAGGTGAGATCCCGGATGTTACGAGGAGTTCCGGAATGGTCCGGAGGTAAAGAATTATATATGGGAAGTCCTGTTTTGGTCGCCGGAAAAGTTTCGGGTTTTATCGGTAATGTACCGGGACCACCGGGAGGGTCCCGGTGGTCCACCAAGTGGGGCCACCAGCCCCGGAGGTCTGCATGGGCCAAGTGTGGGAGGGGACCAGCCCCAGGTGGGCTGGTGCGCCCCCCACAAGGGCCCAAGGCGCCTAGGGTTTGGGGAGGGGGCGCCTCCACCTAGCTTGGGGGGCAAGTTTCCCCCTCTTCCCCCCCTTAGCCGCCACCCTAGATGGGTTTGGGGCTGCCGCACCCCTTGGGGTGGAAACCCTAAAGGGGGCGCACCCCCCTCCCTCTCCCCTATATATACTTGAGGACTTTGGGGCTGCCAACACATGAGTTTTGATCTCTCCATGGCGCAGCAATGCCTCTCTCCCTCCTCCTCTCCCGCGGTGCTTGGCGAAGCCCTGCAGGATTGCCACGCTCCTCCACCACCACCACGCCATCGTGCTGCTGCACGGAGTCTTCCCCAACCTCTCCCTCTCCCCTTGCTGGATCCAGGCATGGGAGACGTCACCGGGCTGCATATGTGTTGAACGCGGAGGTGCCGTCCGTTCGGCACTAGGATCTCCGGTGATTTGGATCACGACGAGTACGACTCCATCAACCCTGTTCACTTGAACACTTCCGCTTAGCGATCTACAAGGGTACGTAGATGCACTCCCCTTTCCCCTCGTTGCTAGATTACTCCATAGATTGATCTTGGTGATGCGTAGAAAATTTTGAATTTCTGCTACGATCCCCAATAGTGGCATCATGAGCTAGGTCTATGCGTAGTTTCTATGCACAAGTAGAACACAAGTTGTTGTGGGTGTCGATTTTGTCAATTTACTTTCCGTTACTAGTCTTATCTTGATTCGGCGGCATCGTGGGATGAAGCGGCCCGGACCGACCTTACACGTACTCTTATGTGAGACTGGTTCCACCGACTGACATGCACTAGTTGCATAAGGTGGCTAGCGGGTGTCTGTCTCTCCCACATTAGTCGGATCGGATTCGATGAAAAGGGTCCTTATGAAGGGTAAATATAAATTGGCATATCACGTTGTGGTTTTGGCGTAGGTAAGAAACGTTCTTGCTAGAAACCTATAGCAGCCATGTAAAAACTTGCAACAACAATTAGAGGACGTCTAACTTGTTTTTGCAGCACATGCCTTGTGATGTGATATGGCCAAAAGGATGTGATGAATGATATATGTGATGTATGAGATTGATCATGTTCTTGTAATAGGAATCACGACTTGCATGTCGATGAGTATGACAACCGGCAGGAGCCATAGGAGTTGTCTTAATTTATTCATGACCTGCGTGTCAACATAAACGTCATGTAATTACTTTACTTTATTGCTAAAGCGTTAGCCATAGTAGTAGAAGTAATAGATGACGAGACAACTTCAAGAATACATGATGATGGAGATCATGATGATGGAGATCATGGTGTCATGCCGGTGACAACAATGATCATGGAGCCCCGAAGATGGAGATCAAAAGGAGCAAAATGATATTGGCCATATCATGTAACTATTTGATTGCATGTGATGTTTATCATGTTTTACATCTTATTTGCTTAGAACGACGGTAGCTTAAATAAGATGACCCTCACAAAAAAAATTCAAGAAAAGTGTTCCCCCTGACTGTGCACCATTGCGAAGGTTCGTCATTTCGAAGCACCATGTGATGATCGGGTGTGATAGATTCTAACGTTCGAATACAATGGGTGTAAGCCAGATTTACACAACAAAAACACTTAGGTTGACTTGACGAGCCTAGCATGTACAGACATGGCCTCGGAACACGGAAGACCGAAAGGTCGAGCATGAGTCGTATAGAAGATACGATCAACATGAAGATGTTCACCGATGTTGACTAGTCCGTCTCACGTGATGATCGGACACGGCCTAGTTGACTCAGATCATGTTTTACTTAGATGACTAGAGGGATGTCTATCTGAGTGGGAGTTCATTAAATGAACTCAATTATCATGAACATAGTCTAAATTGTCTTTGCAAATATGTTGTAGATAAATAGCTCACGTTGTAGCTCCCTGTTTCAATACGTTCCTAGAGAAAGATTAAGTTGAAAGATATTGTAAGCAATGATGCGGACTAGGTCCGTAGTCCGAGGAGTGTCCTCACTGCTACACAGAAGACTTGCGTCTTTGATGCACCGCTCGATGTGCAAACCCCTACAACGTCGTCTGTGGATGTTGTGAACACCTGACAGACACATCCTAATGACTACTTGATAGTTTAGTGCACCATACTTTATGGCTTAGAATCGGGATTCCAATGACGTTTTGAACGCCATAGAACATATGAGATGTTCCAAGAGCTGAAATTGAGATTTTAGGCTCATGCCCGTGTTGAGAGGTATGAGACCTCTGACAAGTTATTTTGCCAACAAGATGGAGGAGAATAGCTCAACTAGTGAGCATGTGCTCAGAATGTCTGGGTGCTACAATCACTTAAAGCAGTGGGAGTTAAACTTCCAGATAAGATAGTGATTGATAGAGTTCTCTAGCCACTATCACTAAGCTACAAGATCTTCATGATGAACCATGACATGCAAGGGATGGAGTTGATCCCGGAGCTGTTCGCGATGCTTAAGACTGCAGAAGGTAGAAATCAAAGAAGGAGCATCAAGTGTTGATGGTTTAACAAGACGACTGGTTTCAAGAAGGGCAAGGGCTAGAAGGGAAACTTCATGGATGGCAAACCGGTTGCCGCTCTAGTGAAGGAACCCAAGGTTGAACCCAAACCCGAGACTAAGTGCTTCTATTGTAAGGGAACGGTCACTGGTAGCGGAATTACCCCAAATGCATGGTAGATAAGAAGGCTGGCAACTTCGACAAAGTATATACGTGTTATTAATGTGTACCTCGCTAGTACTCCTGGTAGCACCTGGGTATTGGATACCGGTTCAGTTACTATTATTGGTGACTTGAAGCAAAAGCTACAGACTAAACGGAGACTGGCTAACGGCGAGGTGACGATGTGTGTTGGAAGTGTTTCCAAAGTTGATGAGATCACCATCGCACGCTCCATCTGCCTTCGGGATTAGTATTGAACCTAGATAAATGTTATCAGGTGTCTACATTGAGCATGAATATGATTAGATCATGTTCATTGCAATACGGTCATTCATTTAAGTTAGAGAATAATGGTTATTCTGTTTACATGAATGATACCTTTCATGGTCATGCACCCTATGTGAATGGTTCATTGAATCTCGGTCGTGGTAATACACATGTGCAAGCCAAAAGATGTAGAGTTAATAATGATAGTACCACTTTCTCGTGGCACTGCCGCTTAGGTCATATTGGCGTAAGATGCATGAAGAAACTCCATGTCGATGGATGTTTGGAGTCACTTGATTTTGAATCACTTGACACATGCGAGCCATGCCTCATGGGCAGGATGACTAAGACCCTGCTTTCAGGTACAATGAAACGGGCAAGTGACTTGTTGGATATCATACATGCTGATGCGTGTGATCCAATGAGAATTGAAGCGTGCGGTGGATATCGCTATTTTCTCATCTTCACTGACGATTTGAGTAGATATAGGTATATTTACTTAATGAAGCACAAGTCTGAAACGTTTGAAAAGTTCAAGCGATTTCAGAGTGAAGTTAAGAATCATCATAACAATAAGATCATGTTCCTACGATCTGATCAAAAGGGGATTTTCTGAGTTATGAGTTTGGAAAATCACTTAAGACATTGTGGAATTGTTTCACAGTTGAAGCCACCTGGAACACCACAGTTGTAATGGTGTGTCCGGACGTCGTAATCAAACCCTATGAGATATGGTGCGATCTATGATGTCTCTTACCAATCTACCATTTTCATTTTGAGGTTATGCGTTAGAGACAGCTGCATTCACTTTAGATAGAACACCATCTAAGTCCGTTGAGACGATGTCGTATGAGCATTGGTTTGGCAAGAAACCAAAGTTGTCATTTCTTAATGTTTGGGGCTGCGATGCTTAAGGCTTTAGCAGGAGAAGCTCGAACCCAAAAGCGGACAGACACATCTTCATAGGATACCCAAAGGAGACAGTTGGGTATACCTTCTATCTCAGATCCGAGGGCAAATTGTTTGTCGCTAAGAACGGGTCCTTTCTCAAGAAGGAGTTTCTCTCGAAAGAATTGAGTGGGAGGAAGATAGAACTTGATGAGGTTGTCGAACCTTTACTTCAACCAGAGAGTGATGCAACACAGAAAGATGTTTTCTGTGGCACCTACGACTGTTGAATAGGAAGTTAATGATAGTGATCATGAAGCTTCGGATCAAGTTGCTATCGAACCTCGTAGGTCAACAAGGATATGTACTACTCCTGAGTGGTATGGTGATCCTGTCTTAGATGTCATGTTGTTGGACAACAATGAACCTACGAACTATGGAGAAGTGATGGTGGACCCGTATTTCGACAAATGGTTAGAAGCCATGAAATCCGAGATAGGATCCATATATCAGAACAAAGTATGGACTTTGGTGGACTTGCCCGATGATCGGCAAGCCATTGAGATAAATGGATCTTTAAGAAGAAGACGGACGTGGGCGGTAATGTTACCGTCTATGAAGCTCGACTTGTGGGAAAGAGTCTTTTCACAAGTTCAAGGAGTTGACTACGATGAGAATATCTCACCCGTAGCGATGCTTAAGTCCATCAGAATCATGTTAGCATTAGCTGTATTTTTCGATTATGAAATCTTACAGATGGATGTCAAAACAAGTTTTCTTACTAGTTTTCGTAAGAAAAGTTGTATGTGATACAATAAAAGGTTTTGACGATCCTAAGGATGCTAAAAGGTATGCTGGCTCCAGCAATCCTTCTATGGACTAGAGCAAGCATCTCGGAATCGGAATATATGTTTTGATAGAGTGATCAAAGCTTTTAGGTTTATACAATGTTTGCTAGAAACTTGTATTTACAAGAAAGTGAGTGGGAGCACTACAACATTTCTGATAACAGAAATAATTTGCTACCCATGGTGGTAGCTACGCATGGCCCCGAGTTTTATCTTAAATTATTTTGATAAATTATTTTGGACTATCAAAAATAACTCTATAATGAAAATACCGTGACTTTGGACCAGCTGGGCAAGCAAGCGGGCAATTATGCCAAAATGGCAAACAAAAAGACGAAGAGAACTGAGAAAAGTCCGTTTCTACACAAAGAAAAGGTACTTGTGTTAAAAAGGTAATAAAAAGACAAACAGAAGTGAGAAAAGGTCATTTCTATACAATAAAAAATGCACTTACGTCAATGCCATAAGAAACCCGACACCTCATATATCAAAAAGGCACTTATGACACAGGGTGTGTAGTTGCCACCATGCATGCGTACCTACCACCATGCATAGGAAATCGCCTCCCTTTCTGATAAGTATATGTGGATGACATATTGTTGATCCGAAATAATGTAGAATTTCTGGAAAGCATAAACGGTTTGTTTGAAGAGTGATTTTCAAAGGAAGACCTGGATAAAGCTGCTTACATATTGGGCATCAAGATCTATAGAGATAGATCAAGACGCCTGATGATACTTTCAAAGAACGCACACCTTGACATGTTTTTGAAGGAGTTCAAAATAGATCAGTCAAAGAAGGGGTTCTTACCTGAGTTGTAAGGTGTGAAGTTGAGTAAGACTCAAAGCTTGACCACGGCATAAGAAAGAGAAAGGACGAAGGTCGTCCCCTATGCTTTTGTCATAGGCTCTATACGGTATGCCATGCTGAAGTACCGCACCTGATGTGTGCCTTGCCACATGTCTGGCAAGAGGGTACAAAGGTGATCTAGGAGTAGATCACCAGATAGCGGTCAAAGTTATCCTTAGAGGAATAAGGAAATGTTTCTCGGTTATGGAGGTGATAAAGAGTTTGACGTAAAGAGTTACGTCGATGCAAGCTTAACACCTATCCGGATAGCTCTAAGTAGAGATACCAGATACGTATAATGGAGCAACAATTTGGAATAGCTCCAAGTGGAGCGTGGCAGCAGCATATACGATATAAAGTTTTGCGAAATACATAGGGATCTGAATATGGCAAGACCCGTTGACTACAACCTCTCTCACCAGCATAACATGATCAAACCCAGAACTCTTTGAGTGTTTATCACATAGTGATGTGAACTAGATCATTGAGTCTAGTAGACTCTTGGATGTTGGTCACATGGCGATGTGACCTGTGAGTGTTAATCACATGGAGATGTGAACTAGATTATTAACTCTAGTGCAAGTGGGAGACTGTTGCAAATATGCCCTAGAGGCAATAATAAACTAGTTATTATTATATTATATTTCATTGTTCATGATAATCGTTTATTATCCATGCTAGAATTGTATTGATAGGAAACTCAGATACATGTGTGGATACATAGACAACACCATGTCCCTAGTAAGCCTCTAGTTGACTAGCTCGTTGATCAATAGATGGTTACGGTTTCCTAACCATGGACATTGGATGTCGTTGATAACGGGATCACATCATTAGGAGAATGATGTGATGGACAAGACCCAATCCTAAGCCTAGCACAAAGATCGTGTAGTTCGTATGCTAAAGCTTTTCTAATGTCAAGTATCATTTCCTTAGACCATGAGATTGTGCAACTCCCGGATACCGTAGGAGTGCTTTGGGTGTGCCAAACGTCACAACGTAACTGGGTGGCTATAAAGGTATACTACAGGTATATCCGAAAGTGTCTGTTGGGTTGGCACGAATCGAGACTGGGATTTGTCACTCCGTGTAAACGGAGAGGTATCTCTGGGCCCACTCGGTAGGACATCATCATAATGTGCACAATGTGATCAAGGAGTTGATCACGGGATGATGTGTTACGAAACGAGTAAAGAGACTTGCCGGTAACGAGATTGAACAATGTATCGGGATACCGACGATCGAATCTCGGGCAAGTATCGTACCGATAGACAAAGGGAATTGAATACGGGATTGATTGAATCCTCGACATCATGGTTCATCCAATGAGATCATCGTGGAGCATGTGGGAGCCAACATGGGTATCCAGATCCCGTTGTTGGTTATTGACCGGAGAGTTGTCTCGGCCATGTCTGCATGACTCCCGAACCCGTAGGGTCTACACACTTAAGGTTCGATGACGCTAGGGTTATAAAGGAAGTTTGTATGTGGTTACTGAATGTTGTTTGGAGTCTCGGATGAGATACCGGATGTTATGAGGAGTTCCGAAATGGTCCGGAGGTAAAGAATTATATATGGGAAGTCCTGTTTTGGTCGCCGGAAAAGTCTCGGGTTTTATCGGTAATGTACCGGGACCACCGGGAGGGTCCCGGTGGTCCACCAAGTGGGGCCACCAGCCCCGGAGGGCTGCATGGGCCAAGTGTGGGAGGGGACCAGCCCCAGGTGGGCTGGTGCGCC
>NC_041392.1:3330249-3345043 GCF_002162155.2 Triticum dicoccoides
ACCCCTTGGGGTGGAAACCCTAAAGGGGGCACACCCCCCTCCCTCTCCCCTATATATACTTGAGGACTTTGGGGCTGCCAACACATGAGTTTTGATCTCTCCATGGCGCAGCCCTGCCTCTCTCCCTCCTCCTCTCCCGCGGTGCTTGGCGAAGCCCTGCAGGATTGCCACGCTCCTCCACCACCACCACGCCATCGTGCTGCTGCTGGACGGAGTCTTCCCCAACCTCTCCCTCTCCCCTTGCTGGATCCAGGCATGGGAGACGTCACCGGGTTGCACGTGTGTTGAACGCGGAGGTGCCGTCCGTTCGGCACTAGGATCTCCGGTGATTTGGATCACGACGAGTACGACTCCATCAACCCCGTTCACTTGAACGCTTCTGCTTAGCGATCTACAAGGGTACGTAGATGCACTCCCCTTTCCCCTCGTTGCTAGATTACTCCATAGATTGTGGTGATGCGTAGAAAATTTTGAATTTCTGCTACGATCCCCAATAGGATTAAGCGAAGATTAGCTAAGGACAAGGTGACGATGCGCGTGGGAAATGGTTCCAAAGTTGATGTGATCGCGGTCGGCACGCTACCTCTACATCTACCTTCGGGATTAGTTTTAGACCTGAATAATTGTTATTTGGTGCCAGCGTTGAGCATGAACATTATATCTGGATCTTGTTTGATGCGAGACGGTTATTCATTTAAATCAGAGAATAATGGTTGTTCTATTTATATGAGTAATATCTTTTATGGTCGTGCACCCTTGAAGAGTGGTCTATTTTTGTTAAATCTCGATAGTAGTGATACACATATTCATAATATTGAAGCCAAAAGATGCAGAGTTGATAATGATAGTGCAACTTATTTGTGGCACTGCCGTTTAGGTCATATCAGTGTAAAGCGCATGAAAAAACTCCATACTGATGGACTTTTGGAACCACTTGATTATGAATCACTTGGTACTTGCGAACCGTGCCTCATGGGCAAGATGACTAAAACGCCGTTCTCCGGAACTATGGAGCGAGCAACAGATTTATTGGAAATCATGCATATAGATGTATGTGGTCCGATGAATGTTGAGGCTCGTGGCAGGTACCGTTATTTTCTCACCTTCATAAATGATTTCAGCAGATATGGGTATATCTACTTAATGAAACATAAGTCTGAAACATTTGAAAAGTTCAAAGAATTTCAGAGTGAACTTGAAAATCATTGTAACAAGAAAATGAAGTTTCTATGATCTGATCGTGGAGGAGAATATTTGAGTTACGAGTTTGGTCTTCATTTGAAACAATGCAAAATAGTTTCGCAACTCATGCCACCCGGAACACCACAGCGTAATGGTGTGTCCGCACGTCGTAATCGTACTTTACTAGATATGGTGCGATCTATGATGTCTCTTACTGATTTACCGCTATCATTTTGGCGTTATGCTTTAGAGATGTCTGCATTCACATTAAATAGGGCACCATCGAAATCCGTTGAGACGACGCCTTATGAACTGTGGTTTGGCAAGAAACCAAAGTTGTCATTTCTTAAAGTTTGGGGCTGTGATGCTTATGTGAAAAAGCTTCAACCTGATAAGCTCGAACCCAAATCGGAGAAATGTGTCTTCATAGGATACCCAAAAGAAACTGTTGGGTACACCTTCTATCACAGATCTGAAGGCAAGACTTTTGTTGCTAAATTTGGATCCTTTCTAGAGAAGGAGTTTCTCTCGAAAGGAGTGGGAGGAAAGTAGAACTTGATGAGGTAATAGTACCTGCTCCCTTATTGAAAAATAGTTCATCACAGAAACCGGTTCATGTGACGTCTACACCAATTAGTGAGGAGGTTAATGATGATGATCATGAAACTTCAGATCAAGTTGTTATTGAACCTCGTAGGTCAACTAGAGTAAGATCCGCACCAGAGTGGTATGGTAATCCTGTTCTGGAGGTTATGTTACTAGACCATAACGAACCTACGAACTATGAAGAAGCGATGGTGAGCCCAGATTCCGCAAAATGGCTTGAGGCCATGAAATCTGAGATGGGATCCATGTATGAGAACAAAGTGTGGGCTTTGGTTGACTTGCCCGATGATCGGCAAGCCATCAAGAATAAATGGATCTTCAAGAAGAAGACTGACGCTGATGGTAATGTTACTGTCTATAAAGCTCGACTTGTTGCGAAAGGTTTTCGACAAGTTCAAGTGATTGACTACGATGAGACCTTCTCACCCGTAGTGATGCTTAAATCTATCTGGATCATGTTAGAAATTGCCGCATTTTATGATTATAAAATTTGGCAAATGGATGTCAAAACTGCATTCCTGAATGGATTTCTGGAAGAAGAGTTGTATATGATGCAACCGGAAGGTTTTGTCGATCCAAAGGGAGCTAACAAAGTGTGCAAGCTCCAGCGATCCATTTATGGACTGGTGGAAGCCTCTCGGAGTTGGAATAAATGCTTTGATAGTGTGATCAAAGCATTTGGTTTTATACAGACTTTTGGAGAAGCCTGTATTTACAAGAAAGTGAGTGGGAGCTCTGTAGCATTTCTGATATTATATGTGGATGGCATATTGCTGATTGGAAATGATATAGAATTTCTCGATAGCATAAAGGGATACTTGAATAAGAGTTTTTCAATGAAGGACCTCGGTGAAGCTGCTTACATATTGGGCATCAAGATCTATAGAGATAGATCAAGACGCTTAATTGGACTTTCACAAAGCACATACCTTGACAAAGTTTTGAAGAAGTTCAAAATGGATCAAGCAAAGAAAGGATTCTTGCCTGTGTTACAAGGTGTGAAGTTGAGTAAGACTCAATGCCCGACCACTGCAGAAGATAGAGAGAAGATGAAAGATGTTCCCTATGCTTCAGCCATAGGCTCTATCATGTATGCAATGTTGTGTAGCAGACCTGATGTGTGCCTTGCTATAAGTTTAGCAGAGAGGTACCAAAGTAATCCAGGAGTTGATCACTGGACAGCGGTCAAGAACATCCTGAAATACCTGAAAAGGACTAAGGATATGTTTCTCGTTTATGGAGGTGACAAAGAGCTCATCGTAAATGGTTACGTTGATGCAAGCTTTGACACTGATCCGAACGATTCTAAATCGCAAATCGGATATGTGTTTACATTGAACGGTGGAGCTGTCGGTTGGTGCAGTTCTAAACAAAGCGTCGTGGCGGGATCTACGTGTGAAGTGGAGTACACAGCTGCTTCGGAAGCAGCAAATGAAGGAGTCTGGATGAAGGAGTTCATATCCGATCTAGGTGTCATACCTAGTGCATCGGGTCCAATGAAAATCTTTTGTGACAATACTGGTGCAATTTCCTTGACAAAGGAATCCAGATTTCACAAGAGAACCAAGCACATCAAGAGACGCTTCAACTCCATCCGGGATCTAGTACAGGTGGGAGACATAGAAATTTGCAAGATACATACGGATCTGAATGTTGCAGACCCATTGACTAAGCCTCTTCCACGAGCAAAACATTATCAGCACCAAGGCTCCATGGGTGTTAGAATCATTACTATGTAATCTAGATTATTGACTCTAGTTAAAGTGAGAGACTGAAGGAAATATGCCCTAGAGGCAATAATAAAGTTATTATTTATTTCCTTATATCATGATAAATGTTTATTATTCATGCTAGAATTGTATTAACCGGAAACATAATACTTGTGTGAATACATAGACAAACAGAGTGTCACTAGTATGCCTCTACTTGACTAGCTCGTTGATCAAAGATGGTTATGTTTCCTAGCCATTGACCTGAGTTGTCATTTGATTAACGGGATCACTTCATTAGGAGAATGATGTGATCGACTTGACCCATTCTGTTAGCTTAGCGCTCTATCGTTTAGTATTTTGCTATTGCTTTCTTCATGACTTATACATGTTCCTATGACTATGAGATTATGCAACTCCCGTTTACCGAAGGAACACTTTGTGTGCTACCAAACGTCACAACGTAACTGGGTGATTATAAAGGTGCTCTACAGGTGTCTCCAAAGGTACTTGTTGGGTTGGCGTATTTCGAGATTAGGATTTGTCACTCTGATTGTTGAAGAGGTATCTCTGGGCCCAGTCGATAATGCACATCACTATAAGCCTTGCAAGCATTGCAACTAATGAGTTAGTTGCAGGATGATGTATTACGGAACGAGTAAAGAGACTTGCCGGTAACGAGATTGAACTAGGTATTGAGATACCGACGATCGAATCTCGGGCAAGTAACATACCGATGACAAAGGGAATAACGTATGTTGTTATGTAGTCTGACCGATAAAGATCTTCGTAGAATATGTAGGAGCCAATATGGGCATCCAGGTCCCGCTATTGGTTATTGACCAGAGAGGTGTCTCGGTCATGTCTACATATTTCTCGAACCCGTAGGGTCCGCACGCTTAACATTCGTTGACGATATAGTAGTATGAGTTATGTATGTTGGTGACCGAATGTTGTTCGGAGTTTTGGATGAGATCACGGATATGATGAGGAACTTCAGAATGGTCCGAAAGTAAAGATTGATATGTGGATAGTAGTGTTTGATCTCCAGAAAGGTTCCGGAATCCATCGAAAGGGGTTCCGGATGTTTCCCGAAATGTTTGGGCACGAGAACACTTTATCTAGGCCAAAGAGGAAAGCCCATGAGGTTTTTGGAAAGTGCAAAAGGAAGTTTTGCGGAGTCCAGAGGCCAGACGCCAGGGTCCCTGGCGTCTGGGTGCAGACACCAGGAACCCTGGCGTCTGGCCCTGGAGTCCGAGAAGGACTCTTGCCTTTCGGGTGAAACCGACTTTGTGGAGGTTTTTGCTCCAAGTTTCGACCCCAAGGCTCAACATATAAATAGAGTGGTAGGGCTAGCACCCAAGACGCATCAAGAAACACCAAGCCGTGTGCCGGCAACCCCGTCCCGTCTAGTTTATCCTCCGTCATAGTTTTCGTAGTGCTTAGACGAAGCCCTGCGGAGTTGTTCTTCACCAACACCATCACCACTCCGTCGTGCTGCCGGAACTCATCTACTACTTCGCCCCTCTTACTGGATTGAGAAAGGCGAGGACGTCATCGAGCTAAACTTGTGCAGAACTCGGAGGTGCCGTGCGTTCGGTACTTGGATCGGTCGGATCGTGAAGACGTGCGACTACATCAAACGCGTTGATAAAATGCTTCCGCTTACGGTCTACGAGGGTACGTAGACAACACTCTCCCCTCTCGTTGCTATGCATCACCATGATCTTGCGTGTGCGTAGGAATTTTTTTGAAATTACTACGTTCCCCAACAATGTGTAGCACGCTGGGTGAAACCGCGGGAGCTCTTTTTTGTTCTTGCACATGTTCTTTTAGTTTTTTCTGTTTTTTCAGCTTCGGATTTTGCATGGATTCTCCTAGATTTCTCTTGATTTTCTTTGTTTCCCCATGAAGCTCACCATGTAAAAAGCAAAAGTTGTGCTTCCCGAAAAGTAAAAAGCATAATTGTGCATCGCGTGAACCACAAACTATGCTTCTTTGAAAAGTCACGATTGTGCATTGCGTGAAACACAAAATTGCTTCCTGAAAATTGAAAAGCACAATTGTATCTTTTTTAAAATATTCCAATGAAATTTGAAAATTTTGAACAAAGTTTGGAGATCTCAATAATATTTTTGAAAGGCAAAAATGTTTCTGATTACCAAAAAAATTGGAAGTTCAAAACAAAATTTAAAATGCTGCCTTTTTTAGTTTTTACTGATTTTTCAAGAATTTCAAACTTTCTTTTGAAAAGTGCATTTTTTAAATCCCGAACATTTTTTGAAACAGTGATATTTTTCATTTCCACATAATTTTGATAATCCCAAACATTTTTGAAAATGCAAACATTTTATAAAATTTCCAAACAAAATTTGAAATTGTTGTAGACATCTTAGAAAAAAATATAAAAAGAAAAAATAAATAAACTTGAAAAAGAAAACCCAAGTAAACCAGAGCTCACTCAGAAATACCAAGACAAGCATTGGGTGGGCCCATGTACGCGCTGCCCTGTATCTTTCAGCGCCTATGCACAATGCGTCAAATAGGGTTTTCCTCATTTGGTGCTGTCATTCTCAGTGACCCACAGGAATACTTGGATGGGCTTGTTGTCCTTACAGCCCAGATAAAAGACAAAACCCATGAGATAAGAATGAGAATAAGGGATGCCGATGGATAATAAGGGGACCCTAACCAGTGGGTATCCTCTGTGTGGCCTTCACAACAACACCGCATGAGGTCCGCCTTGGGGTGCACCCAGCCGTCGCCACGTGTAGTGCGCTGGGCGCAAATGCGGGAGCTGGTTCTTGCACGTGTTATTTATTTAGTTTTTTCTGTTTTTTTGTTCGGATTTTGTGTGGATTTTCCTAGACTTTTCTTGATTTTTTTTTTCATTTTCCCCGCATGAATCTCACCGTGTAAAAGCAAAAGTAGTGCTCCCCGAAAAGTGAAAAGAACAACTGTGCATCGCGTGAAGCACTATTGTGCTTCCACATGAAGCATAAATTGTGCTTCTTCAATAAGTGAAAGCACGGTTGTGCACTGCATGAAACACAAACTTGCTTCCTAAAAATTGAAAGAATATTGCATGTTTTAAAATATTTTTGAAAGGAAAAAAGTGAGTGACTTTTCAATGGAGCGGACGATAAAAAGAACAGGGCGAGTGCCTCGAACAGAGCAAGCTTTACATGGGCTGGCCCATAGAAGCTCATTTTGGTTCTATAGTGCTGACGAGGAGCTCTCAGTGGGAAGACCCTTCAAAGGGGTTCTCCTCTTCAGCGTGTAGGTCACGCGTGAGCGAGCGTCCGCGCACCCCCTTCCTCCACCATGCAGACAAGTGGCCAGCCCATATTTGCACTGAGTTCACACATATTAGCATCTTGTACTACAAATCTTTTTTTATTTTTTTTTATTTTACTGTTCTCCGGCCTGAGCTCGGATCCGAATTGAATTTTTATTTATTTATCTATCCGCATGAAACACACCGTGCGAAAGCAAAATTTTGCTTCCCGAAAAGTGAAAAGTATAGTTATGCTTTTGCATGAAGCACAATTTGTGCTTCTTCAAAAAGTGAAAAGAAATATTACGCACTGCACGAAACGCAAACCGTGCATCCCAAAAGTTGAAAAGCATAGTCATGCATCGCGTGAAGCATAAACCGTGCTTCCCAAAAAGTTAAAAGCACAATTACGGTCCACCGTGAAGTCCAGCTGTGCTTTCACGTGAGACATAAACTGTGCTTCCTGACAACATAAAATGCACAGTGTGGTGCACCGCGTGAAGAACAAATTGTGCTTCCCAAAAACTGGAAAGCAAAGCTGTGCACGCCGTGAAGCACAAACTATGCTACCCAAAAAACTGAATCATAAAATTTGCTTCCCTGTGAAGCATAAACCATGCTTCCTTGTCAAGCGTAGTTTTCCTACCTGTTTTCCTTTTTTCCCTGTTTATGGTTTTTTCAGATTCCTGATTTTTTTGGGGTTCCCCTTTTTTGTTACCATTTTTTATTTTTTACTAAAGTTCGCCCAAACATAATATGGGATCTAATTTTGAAGATCTCGACGAGAGAAACACAATGGTGAAAACAATTCATGATTTGAACGCACGGTCGAAGAAATAAAATGTTTTGAAATAACAAATCTACGAAAGAGCATAAAACCTCTAGGTTGTGACAAGTTTCGAACATGCAGTGCGCTCTCTTGTCACCACTATAGGAGGTGTGAGCGACCTTTGCAATGGGTACCACTTAACTAATGATTTTAGATAATAAGGGTAATCGAAGCAAGGGAAATATAAGCCGAACTTCCTATTCAACGCTTATAGTGCCAATTACAATGTTATCGGTAGTTGGCACCCACGTCCTTTGCTAACTTTATTTGGATAGTCATATGGGTCTATCTGCATGACTGGTTTTGAGACATTCTAAAAGGTCCCCTTCGATGTTCCATGCAGGGTTTTTTCTTTCTAATTTTTCTTTTTTAAAAGAGGCTATTTATTTATTATTTTTATTGTAGTTTCATTTTTACTCTCAATTTTTATTTGTTTCTTATTTTTATTCAAATTTATATTTTGCAAATTCGCAAATTTTTTCAAATACACGAGCTTTTTCAAATCCGTAGATTTTCCAAAACTACGTACTTTTTTGAATATATGATTTTTAATATAATTGTGCACATTCTTGTAATTTATTAACTTTTTTAATTCATGAACTTTTTTCAAATTCAATTTTCTTTTTTAGAATTGATCATTTTTTAACTCGTTAATTTGTTTCATGTTTATAAAGTTTTTTTCACACTTGTGAACTTTTTTGAATGTATACATAGCTTGTAATTGTTTTTGTGTTGAACCTTTCTCTACAATGATAGAAAAGAAAAAAAAGCGAGCAGCGTCCGAAAGAGAAAAAAACAGGGTGAGTCTATCGAACGGACCAAGCTTTACATGGGCTGTCACATACAAATGCCTTTTGGTGCTTTAGGGCTGACGAGGAGCTCTCAATGGGAACGACCCTTAAAAGGGGTGAAAAGAAGGGGGCGGCGTTCCGGAACCCGGGCTTAGATGAGCCCGGGAATGAACAGTAAAATCAAATAAATTAGATTTTCTTAAAAAATACAATTTATTTTGTGGTGCAAGATGCTTGTACGTGTGAACTCAGTGCAGAATTTGGTGAAATTTAGACATTCAAGGAGCTCGTGGTAAAAAAGACAAATTCCGGGCGTCTAAGAAACTTCTAAAAATCACACTGTTTACATGCGATTTTATATTTTTCTGCCAGGAGCTCCTCGAGTGTCCAAACTTCACAAAAATTTGCACGGAGTTCACACATATGAGCATCTTGTACTACAATTCTTATTGTTTTTTATTTCTTCTCTATTTTTTTTATTGTTCTCCAGGTGCATCTGAGCTCAGGTTCCAAATTGAATTATCGGTGAAAACAACCAAGACAATAGACCTCGAAATTCCAAGCATGGTGGGATGAAACTTGTCCTTATTTTTCCACCATAGCTCATTGTTGTGCCACCATAGCTCTTGTTGACCATGAAGAACATCGAGAAATTCAACCAGCGAAGTACCTAATCTATAGAGAACCAAACCTCTTCAAATCTCCACAATAGCATACAGTTACTTACGTATGACGAAGATCGGCAATCATTCTAGTCACATCGATCGCACATAAAATGAAACAATGTCTCCATGCATACGAAATAAACAAAATAAAACAATGGGTAAGCTTTGTTAAATATCCTCACCAAGAAAAGAAAAAATAGGACTTGTTTGAGCGCGCGCGTGCACACACACACAAGGAGTCATAAAACCAGAGCAATAAAAGTCACTATGTAAACAAGGAGTCCTCCCATGCAAAACTACAACAGCTCACTGTATAAACGAAAATAGAAATCCACTATGCAAATAACAACCATTCACTATATAAAGAAACACGGGTCCACTCTCCCAAACAACAATAGTTCATTTTGTAAACAAACACATAAGCTTATTACGCAGACCACACCAGTTCACTATGTAAACAAACAAAATTCCACCCACCCAAACTATATCGATTCTACGCCCAACAAAGTAATATACTGTAGTTCACAGTGACATCAATGCAGAACATGACCCAAGGATAGATGTTTCAATTCTGCAAGCGAGGCTGTGCGGAATCATTTACATATGTCTTGGCCTTCCTTGGTGCGCGTCTTTGATCCAATGTAGCTTATTACTGATGAGATGCAAGAGCTTCATTGAACATACGAGTGATCGTCCATATTGGAGAGCTGGTTGTGTGCTGAGTCCATCTCGTGCACGACGAGCCTTTCCGCCATGACGCTGGCACCGGTCGCATTGTTGAACAAGTACACTTTTGCCTCCTGATAGGCCTCCATCGGGTACACCCGCGACGTCATCGTGGTCCTCCCGCCCATCGCGAAGCCCTGCACGATGGAGTGGTCCACGAGCACCCTCATCGAGAAAGCCTCGCCGTCGAGCACCGGCACCGTGCTCCCAATCACCCGCTTCGTCACATCCTTGGCCCGTGACGACCGCAACTCGTCTTGGCAGAAGCTGGTATGGAGGCCTCCGTCGAGCCCCCTAGACACGTAGAAATACACCGCCGTTTGCTCGCCACGGCGGTCACCAGCAGCGAGGACGAGGAGGCCGAAGGGGCCTAGCGCGCCGCGGTTAACAGCACCGCCGCTGCTGCTGCAGTTGTAGCCCACATCGGCCTCATTGAGGGCAGCGACGGCAGAAGCATCAAGGTGGAAAGTTGCCTCGATGTCGAGCTGAGTGCCTTGGCGGAGCGGGATATGGATGACGGAGCCGGTGTTAAGGGTGACGTCGCTAAGTTCGGTGGCGTTGAGGCGGAGGGTCTCAATCTCCTCCACGGGCCAGAGGAGGAGGTTCGTCCGGGTCTTCTCGTCGAGAGCAATTGTCCTTGGAACTGACTGCACGCATGTCAAACACCATTAATCAGTTAGTTATAAGCTCAAGTACACTACATACTGACATTGACAACTTCAAACAAAATTACTCTCAAAAAAAAAAGAACTTCAAACAAAATAAAGGCATACGCAGAACTAGTTTTTATTAAATTATATAGTAGTAATGAAATCTGATTTCCACAGAAGAAACGGCCGCACAAACAAAAATGGTATTGACCGATTGGCATAATAAAGAACTTCAGAAACTACTGAAATTCATCTTGCGGTTTGGTCAGCTGGACATATATGGGTAACAAAGTGATTCACACGCATGTTTCTGCCTGCCTACGTGTTGGTCCATCTTTTCTAGCCAACCGGCCTGCGTGCATCAGCATTTTAAGCAGATGTATATGTTGTATATGATATGATACAGCAACAACAGCATTTCAATCCCCAAGAGAGCCAACGCATAGATCTATCCTAACATGCATAATGAACAAGTATAGATAGATACATACCTGAATCGAGGCCCATCCCTTCACGACATCAGCCCGCTTGGAGTCGACCTCGCCGACGTACCCCATCAGCACGCGCCGCTTCTTTGCCGGATCATAGAACGAGGTGGACGCATAAAACTTACCCCAGTCGTATCTCAGCCCGATCCCCAAGTCGAGCTCCGGGTCGATCGGCGTCCACGTGTTTGCTGCCGAGTCGTACGTGCCTAGCGAGTAGTAGTCGTGCCGTTCGTCGTCCATGCTCGCCTTCAACACGTGCAACATCTCCGATGAGTTGTCGTTGCTTCTGTGGCCGACAGGGTAGAAGTCAATGCACTCCCACTCGCCGGTGCGCTGGACTCGATGCAAGATACCCGGGATGAGCTCGTAGTTAAGGAAGTCCTTGGTCTTGTACATCATGGCGATCCCATCGTGGTGACCGTCGTGGTCATCCTTGGACCCAAGGAGGGTGCGCCATGTGTCATCAGATTCATCGTACCAAGCAGTCATCGGGTCTCGAAAATCCTTGGTGCCGATCCCCGGCGGCGACCAGATGACGGGGTTGGCGGGGTGCTTGGTCCAGCGGCGGAGGAAGGGGTCGTTGGGGTCGGCGGGGGTGGCGATGCACTGCACCTCAACGGCAGAGGCGTTGGTGGCCCCCGTGTAGATCATGATGACCGTGCCATTTGGTAGCACCGTCATAGAGCCCGAAAGGACCCCCAGGATGTCGTACCACTGGTCAGCCACCATGGCAATAGGGAGGGTGCGCCACGTGACAAGGTTCCGAGACACGGCATGGCCCCACTCCATGCCGTCGTCCCAATCGGTGCCCACCGGGTTGTACTGGAAGAACATGTGGTACCATCCATTGTAGTACATAAGACCTGCAACGGTTTAGTTAATCAGATCAGATTGGCCAAACTAATTCTCTCGCCCAGTTTCACCCCACACTTGCTTAATTATTTTTTATGTTTGCACCTAGACTCTTGGATGGCGCCTCGAGAGTGTCTGTATTGGTCAGATATATTTTTCACCTTGTTATTTTCCTAGTGGTTGGGGTATGACACATCACTCTCGAGCTTCATTGTGTGTCTTACTCCCACCTTACTAATAAAATATAAAGCGTGTACATCTAAAAAGTATGCATGCTAGCAAGTTTACTGCAAGATATTTCACAATGGACACACTAATACTGATTGGTATCTTAGATTTTATATAAACATAATAACATGAGAAGCTTAAGTACGGACAAAACTTATACGCTTTGCATTTTGGGAAGGGGGGCCACACTAGGCACGTCACTTCTTCTACTCACAATGTATCCAATCTACGCCCCTGTGAACTCACTATGGAAACTCTGTTTTCCCCTGTTTTGCTGCGAAAAATTTCCTCCAAATTTGGTGTGAGTTAAGCAATTTTGATTATGCCTAGAGAGAGATCCCGTCTTTCCCCCCCACAAAAGACATAATTAGTTAGTGCGCAGAGTACTAACCGTTGGGATCTGCATGATGCCGCCGGAGAAGACCGCCGCCGTCGCCGTCCGCCGGCAAACAGAGAGCAAAGGCAGGGACGTCAGTCTCTCCATCAGACCACGGCAGAGAAAAATAAATGGACGGAGGGATGGAGCAACTAATAATAACGTACCGCTCATGTAGTTCTTGGCCGTCTGGAAATGGTAGCCACTGCGCTGCCACTGCAGCATCTCGTTGCTCCACGGGAACCCGGCCGCGGCCTCCTCGTCGACGGCCTGGTCCACCCTGAACCCTGCCAGGAGCGTGGCGCCGACCACCACCACCACCATGGCCGAGGCCGTCAGCACGGTGGCGCACACGCGCCACCTCGTCCAGCCGGTCCGCTCACCGTCGGCGTCCACGGCGGCGCCGGAGGGCAGTGGCTTGTACGCGTACGGTAGCGGTGGCTTGCCGTGTGACCCCATCGCAGCGCCGCTCGTGAACTCCAAGAGAGTTTGGTAGATTGTGGGTGCTGGATGGGTGTGGGTTCTGGAGCCGGCGAGCTAGCGCCATTTATAGGTAGATGGACGGCTGTAAGCTGGGAGCAGTCACCGTGGGGTTTTCACTGAGGTTTTGGCGTGTCACATGATGCCACTAACCTGGTCCAAACACGATACAGGTCGATGCCAGTGTAGCCAACACTACCCTTCATCAACGGAGCCAACACTGTCTTAGGCCCGACTGTAATTTACCATAAATAAGCTGTCGAAAAGTAGCCGACGAAAAATAGTTATGGGTTCTGTGTTGCGAGAAAGCTGTAGAGCCAACACAGTCATGTCAGGTGTTTTGGCGTGTCGCGTTTGTAAAACCGTATGTTCAACACTATCCTCGTGTAGCCAAAACTACCCTTCATGGATGGACGGCCAAGACTGTGTTAGGTTCGGCTGTAATTCACCAGGAAACAGCTATGGGGAAGTAGCCGACAAAAATAGTTCTGGGTTCTGCGTTGCGAGAAAGCTGTAGAGCCAACATAGTCACGTCAAGGATTTTGGCGCGTCGAGTTTGTAAAAACGGATGTTCAACACTATCCTTGCGTAGCCAAAACTACCCTTCATCGATGGACGGCCAAGACTGTGTTAGGTTCGGTTGTAATTCACCACAAAACAGTTGTCGGAAAGTAGCCGACAAAAATAGTTATGGGATATGCGTTGCGAGAAAGCTGTAAAGCCAACACAGTTGTGTAAAGGATTTTGGCGTGTCACGTTTGTAAAAACGTATGTCCAACACTATCCTCGTGTAGCCAAAACTAGCCTTCATTGACGGATGCCAAGACTACATTAGGTTCGGCTGTAATTTACTAGACAACAACTGTGGGAAAGTAGCCGACAAGGAATAGCTATGGGTTATGCGTTGCGAGAAAGCTGTAAAGCTAACACAGTCGCGTAAAGGATTTTGGCGTGTCACCTTTGTAAAACTGTATGTCCAACACCATCCCCGTGTAGCCAAAATTAACCTTCATCAACAGAAGGCTAAGGCTGTGTCTGACTAGCTACCAGTTGTGTGATGTGTGCTGTAAGAAAGTTGTAAAGCCATTCGGCAACTAGGGATGTGAATTGTGGCCACGACAGTAAATGGCTGAAATGCCCCTAAAGAGCCAAGAGGACTGATTACATGATGTTTAACGGTACAGATCTCATTGAAGGTTGATTTATTAGCTATAAATGATCATGTTGTAGCTAATGCCCACATTTACCACGCTAATGTTCGAGTTGATTGGTGAGACTGACTATGTTCTATCTCAAAGGTGTGGCCTTTTCCATCTATTTCACACCAAAAGACTGACATATAAGGAAATTTTGCCACAAATTTGATGCAAGTAATGATGGCATACAAATTGTGCACATAAACATGCACTCGATCGACTAGTTTTAATCTCATCTGCCCATAAGAAACACATAGATATATCACATCCAGTCTGAGAGACATTTCACATGTGTATTGTTGAATAAAACAACTATATGTGTAAAATACAAATCAAGAAAATGCATGAATCTGACCATAAATATGTAGAATACAAATCGAAAATAAGCAACCAGAATGAACAAATTAACTTACACATATCATACCCTAAAAATGCAAACGCAAGCATTGCACCAAATACTAACATCGCTAGCAGCAAGAGGAAAAACGAACAAAAGTTGATCACAACAGCAATAAGGGCGTATAGGTCTCCTTCACAGCCCTTTCACTAAGAAAACACAAGCTAAGAACATCTCTAGAACTTCCCTTAAAATCACCTAATTCCGTAAAAACTTTATAATTTTAGGGAGTCATACCCATCAACCCTTACCCTAAAATTTGCGAACCTTCTAAAAATTATGGAGAGGTCCCGAGAACAAAGCCCATTCTTCTCAAAAGTCGGTAAACTTTTACCCCTCCCC